>NW_025162791.1:0-1583 GCF_004010195.1 Chiloscyllium plagiosum
TAAATAATATGTCTTTTGGTTGTATCTTTGAGGTTGTTCCTTCCCATGTTTATCCCTGATCATTTGCAGTCAGACAATTCACTGTTTCCCTGTTTATCTCAGGCAATGCTCCCTCTCAGATTCACCTCATGGAAATCTGCTTCTGGTCCCCAGTAATTGTTTGTCCTTTGTGGGGATCACTTTAAAACTTTGTCATCCCTCTGAATTCCATCTTATTCCCAATTTCATGGAGGATCTCTAACTGTGACATGACTCATTTCCTCAGCTTCATGATGCAATGCTGGATCTGAAACAGGTACATTCCCCAGTCAGTGAACAAGATTGTTGTACCAACAAACACTGACAAAAACATTCTACAAACTCCACTTCGGGATCACTCTTGCCAATGTGAATGACCCAGACTACATGAAGATTGAATCCCCCACAATCGCTTCCTTTAACAAATCCAATAAGTTTCTGTTCAATTCAGTGTCTAACTGTGCAGTGCTATTAGGCAGGCGCTACACTGTTCTTCCCTTTGCAATTCCTGGCGCATCGCCCTTCCAAATTGCTTTTCTACTGGCTTTATTTCATAATCTGAAGATAAATAATTTGTCAGTCTTGATTTTGTTATTCGTAACTAAAATATTCCTCCCAGCTGTATTCCCATTCTACCTATCTGTTTTTTTAAAATAAATACTCCAGAATATTTATGTCCCACCTTTTGTTCACGTTAATCAAGTCTCCCTGGTGATCAGATCAGTCATTCACTCATGTCCAGCTGTCTTATTGCAGATACTTTGCACATTCAAGTAGAGAAAGTATAATTTCTACTCTTATCAAAAGTTTAACTTGTCCTTCCCGTTCCTTCCTACTTAGCTTCAGCCACATGATCATGTTATTCCCATATTTCAATCTTTCTCTTTGTTTTCGGAAATATCCACTGACCTGACACCCTGCTGCTGTGTCACCTCTGACAGTTTACATCGCTATCCATAATCGTATTCATATGTTTGGCCAGGACACTGATCCCAGCACTGTTATCGTGGATACCATAACAATGGGATATTTCGCTTTTCCTGAATACTGATGCCAGACCCCGCCACCCACGAATGAAAACCACTTCTGACAGTGTTGTTGATTCCGAAGTCTTCCTTCAAACTTTTGAGATCACTCAGTAACTCTGCATGTGGTATCCATCACTCTGTGGGTGGAGCTGCTGCGTGCTGGAGATGAGAGTCAAGATTAGGGTGGTGGTGGGAAAGTACAGGAGGTCAGGCTGCATCCGAGGAGCAGAAAAATCGACATTTCGGGCATTTGCTCCTGCTCCTCGGATGCTGCCTGACCTGCTGTGCTTTTCCAGAACCACTATAATCGTAGCTGCTGCCTCAGTCTGCCAATTTCTGTTGCAGCTGCTCTGAGATCCTGGGTCCACATAATTTTCCACTCTTGAGAGAAGACCAGAAAGATGATGTAGCACAGGCCAGGAATGGAGTTTGGGTTTTTCCAGATGTCCATGAGACTCAGTACCATTTTATCAGTGTAATCCTCACAACGGCAGTTTAATTTCCGAATCTGTCTATTTCTGCGTCTCCTGTAGCTGC
>NW_025162792.1:0-1583 GCF_004010195.1 Chiloscyllium plagiosum
GGTAAATCAAAAATAGTTGTGCTTTCTGCAGATGCTTCAATTTTCTTCCGCAATCCAAAGATGTGCAGTTTAGGTAGATCGGCCATGTTAAATTTCCCACTGTATCTCGGGGTTTTCAGGCTAGGTGGAACAGCCATGAGAAATGTACGGTTACAGATACAGGGTGGGTTTGGGTGGGATGTTGCTTGGATGTCGGTATGGACTCCATGGCCCAAAAGGCTGTTTCCATAATAAAGGGAGTAAATGATTCTAACTTTGTGTATTCATTGAACTCACGAGTTTGAAGCACGCGACAGGGAATGCATTGACTGCAGTCTACTGTTTAAAATTGCAAATCTGATCTGTATTTCAATAGGCATGCTATTTAATTGGATGTTCAAATATCATAAAGATAAATTAATTATCCCTCGATCAAACTCTACAAGAAGCTTTGGGGAATAGGCTGGACTGTTCGACCTCAGCAAAAAATGTTGCTGTACCTAATAAAAATGTGGAAAGTAAAACAGATTCCAAAGTCAATTCATGTACTGAAAGAAAACGTTGAAATTCCTCCCCGACCCAAAAGTCGTCGCTTGTTCTATTATCCTTCACAATCAATATGCTCGTGATGACCATTGTCCATAAAACTCAACTGGCTTCGTGATACAAACATAATAACTACAAGAGCAAGTCAGAAGCTCTGAATACTACAACAAGTGAATCATCTCTTGAATCCTGAAGTCTTGCCAGACAAGACAAAAGCACGTAAAAAGATTCAGTAGAAAACAGCCTACTTGATTTGCACTGAGTGCACAATTAACCCGGATCTCCATGATCGAAATTCCTGACAAGATCTGTGGGCTATCTGCAAGATGCACTGTTGAAATTCGAAAAGTTGCTTAACACCTCCCAACATAAGCTTGAGCTTCATGTTAAGTAGCCTTGCGATAATGGCACAACCATCGTCACCTTTGCAATATTTTATTGCCCTGGCAAAAAAATGCCAACTTTTATAAAATATTTAATTTAACCTTTCAGCTCCCATGTTATAAAGACCACAAGCCGACTGGATGCAGAAAAAATCATTTTTGAATGTTAATTTTTGCATCTGTGCACAACCACTCAAACTATCATGTCAACATCTTCCCGTACGTTTCGTCGTACAAAGATAATTTCCAACATATTTTCTGTTTCTTCTCTCTCACAGTTAATTTACTGGCACTTGTGATCCTATCTTCTGGTAAGTGTGGCGTCTCTCAGTGCACAAATCGCTACATGGTGGCCATGGCAACGATGGATCTCCTGTCAACTGGAACTAACATAATCATGAAGCAGATATTTTCTTTATACATTGTTGAAGACATTTTCCTGGATATCACCCCTGTGTGCAGTTTTTTGTTTGCTCTGCGTTATGCAATCAGAGATTCTTCTGTCTGGTTCACCGTGTTTTTTTCTTTGATCGCTTTGTGGCTGTTTGTTGCCCAAAACTAAAAGCAAATTATTGCACAGAGAAAACGACAACTGTGGTTCTGGTAACAACGTGCCTTCTGTTCAGTTTAAAAAATATCCCGATCTACTTTATATATCAACCTCGGTATTTAATC
>NW_025162793.1:0-1583 GCF_004010195.1 Chiloscyllium plagiosum
TCCGATGACCAATCATATAATTCCAGATATGTAATCCACTAGTCTTTGACAATTCCTTTTCGATAGTATCATTGTTGTTATTCCATGTATATTTTTGAAAGAACCTTCCCCAATTAGAATATGGAACTGGATAAAACCAGTTGTTGGACAAGAACATTATCCCTTTGCAATCTTTGTTGCGGAAGTTATTGAGATTATCAGTTCCACACCATTTCCTCAACATTCGGGTCATCAAGTCTGGACCCTGATGGCCCCAAGCTGCTCCATTGTATTTATCAACAAAATCTCTTAAGCACCTCTTGGTAAAGGGATGAAAGCGGTTAAATCCCAAAGCTGCATTATTGGTATAATTACTCGACTGTTCACAGAGGAAGTTTCGGAACTCCAAGGGTTTGAGTGAAATGATATCTGTGTCCAGATAGATGCCCCCATACTTCCACAGTAAGGCTAGCCGACAGCCATTAGCAAGCATATGCAACCAGTATCTTTCCTTGCTGGGATCTACCTGCAACAGAGCAAAGGTTCATATTAATTCTGCCTGCTTGTGTCCCACAGGACTCACTTTTACCATCAACACATTTTTTCCTCTCCTTGTCTAGTCTCTTCCCTCTTCTATCCGCAATTCTTCTGATGCTTTCAGAATTTCCAGTTTGTGGGCTCCAGTTACCCCCTCTTCACCATGGACGTACAATCCGTTCACACATCCGTCCTCCATCAGAATGGTCTCAGACACCATCCAATGCCCCCAGATTGTTAACCTGAGTTTTGGGTCAGCTTTCAATGAGAGTGCAAGCTTCCAGTCACAATCATGCACGATGAAGCATCAAACACTTTTTTGGTCTCTAGCAACAGGCTTAGTCAGACTCAAAACACTGTTATTGATATTGGTTGCTATCTAGGAAAGCTTTTAATCTGATTTACAAAATAATAATATTTATTCAGGGATGTGGGCATTACTGGCCATCTCGAATTGCCCATGGGAAGGTGTCTTCTTGAACCATATGGTGTAGGGACACCCTCAATTCTGTGGGAATGATCTGAGGAGGATAAAACAGATGAAGCCCAGTGATAACTGAATGATGAGAAAGTTCTGAAACAAAAACAGAAAATGCTTGAGAAATCTACTGGTGTTACCTCTCGACCTCCTACTCTCCAGTGTAAAAAGTCCCAGCCTGTGAAATAATTGTTAATATCTCTCCCATCTCTTATGATTCCACACATAAATGACCTAATTGATATTTAAGGGGCCTCTTTCTCTCCCTAGTTGATCGTTTGCTCTTAATGTACGAGTAGAATCTTTTCAGATTATCCTTAACCTCATCAGCCAAAGCTTTCTCACAGCCTCTTTTTGCCTTCCTGACTTTCTTCTTTAGAATGCCCTCCTCCCCTTATACTCTTCAAGAGATTTACTTGATCGCAGTTGTCTATACATATGCCTCCTTCTTATTCTTGACCAGAGCCTCAATATCTCTTGCTATCTAGTGTTCCCTTCTCCTGCCAGCTTTGCCATTCACTCGAACCGTAACATGCTGCTTCTAAACTCTTCATTAGATGAATTCATCACTGAAGTACTGATCTTGCGA
>NW_025162794.1:0-1583 GCF_004010195.1 Chiloscyllium plagiosum
TGCCCAAAACGTCGCTTTTCGTGAAGCTCCTCGATGCTGCCTGAACTGCTGTGCTCTTCCAGCACCACTGATCCAGAAATAGACACACACACACACACACACATACACAGTTACTGGATAACACTGAAAATAAATCACAGGTGATATCACCCCATCAGCTAATTCCACTGGTACTGAGGCCAGCTCCTCCCCATTCGGTCAACCCAATTCTGTTGAAATGTGAGATGACCCGGTGTGTTTACTGAATGAGCCAGCAGAGGGAGGCGGTGAGTCCATGATGGAAGAGGAAACTTCCCTTCATTGGAGATAAAGAACTGAATCACCTCGAGATGTCAGAGACCAGGGCAAGGCGCCCGTAATCCCACGCCGTCTTCCTCAGTATAGAAAACAACAAGATCAAGACCTGGAAAAGAAAATTATAAAAATCATTCCAAGTGGTGTTAAACACAAACAAAAAAAAAATCAATATAGATAAGGATTTGTATTAAAGATTTAAAATTCTTAAAAAAGCACAAAGGCTCAACAGGCTGAGAAAGGTGGAAATCAAGAATTAGACACGCGCAGGAAGACGGAGGCGCGCAGGAAGACGGACACGCGCAGGAAGACGGAGGCGCGCAGGAAGACGGACGCGCGCAGGAAGACGGACGCGCGCAGGAAGACGGACGCGCGCAGGAAGACGGAGGCGCGCAGGAAGACGGACGCGCGCAGGAAGACGGACGCGTGCAGGAAGACGGAGGCGCGCAGGAAGACGGAGGCGCGCAGGAAGACGGAGGCGCGCAGGAAGACGGAGGCACGCTGGAAGACGGACACGCGCAGGATGACGGACACGTGCAGGAAGACGGACGCGCGCAGGGAGACGGACGCGCGCAGGGAGACGGACGCGCGCAGGGAGACGGACACGTGCAGGAAGACGGACGCGCGCAGGGAGACGGACACGCGCAGGATGACAGACACGTGCAGGATGACAGACACGTGCAGGAAGACGGACACGTGCAGGAAGACGGACGCGCGCAGGGAGACGGACGCGCGCAGGATGACAGACACGTGCAGGAAGACGGACGCGCGCAGGATGACAGACACGTGCAGGAAGACGGAGGCGCGCAGGATGACAGACACGTGCAGGATGACGGACACAAAGGTAGAGGATTGGGAAGCCTTAAAAAACAGCAGAGAGAACAAAAAATACATCAAGGCGGGAGAAAATGAAATAGGAGAGTAAACTAGCTAGTAATACTAAAGAAGATTGCAAGAGTTTTTTTCAGATATATAAAAGGGAAGGGACAGGCAAGAATGGACACTGATCCCCTGGAAAATGAGGCTGGTGAAGTAGTAGTGAAAAGCAAAGAAATGGCAGAGGAACGTTCCATCAGTTTTCACAGTGGAAGAGACAAGCAGCATACCAGAACTTCAAGACAGTCTGGGGGCAGAGGTGAGTGTAGTGGCCATCACTCTGGAGAAGGTACTGGGGAAGCTGAAAAGGTCTGGAGGTGGATACATTACACAGACCTGATGGATCACTGATGAAGGCCTTTTGCCCGAAACGTCGATTTTAGAACATAGAACAATACAGCACAGAACAGGCC
>NW_025162795.1:0-1583 GCF_004010195.1 Chiloscyllium plagiosum
TGTCCCTAAAACCTGACTATGTATGAGCCTCATTTGCCCCATCTACCTGTGTGACACCAAGAGGAGGACCTCCAGATTGTTCTACGTGAAATCGTGTTTGATCACTGCGTTACCTCTCGCTGGGACCAATTGCAACGAGGGTTCAGATAACACCATAATCGAAGGCACTTCACCAAAGTGTTAATCAGACAGAAAATGATGATGCATTACATTCTAACTCGCAAAGAGGAACCTGCAATACACCATGACTTTTTTTTTAAAGTACAGTTTCTGAGGACAAAACAAGAACTAATTGATTTGGAGGGAGAGCCAGGAATTCGCAAGCTTTGCTTTATTTTCAATGGTGATTAATGGCAGGCATTCATGCCCGGCATACAATGTGAAGTCGTATACGGTCAGTAAACATCAGAAACTGACGTAGAGGCGCTGGTGTTCGAATGCAATCGATAGATACAGAAGTGACACGACACCAGCTAATAGTCCAAAGGGTTTATTCGATATCACAAGTTTTCGGAGCGCTGCAGCTTCGTCACTTCACTTTGAAAGCTTAGCTCCCGAAGTGCATGCACGCTTCTCGTTACTTGCCATATAGCTGCTTCCCAGCCGCATTGGAGAGTGGGAGCTGCAACCTCCATTGCTCACCTGCAATCACTGAGTCTTTCGGAGAGAAACGGGAGGCTACAAGAACATAGCAAGGGAGGCAGCATCAGGAGTTAGAGAAATCAACGTTTCGTGTGTAACCCTTGTTGAGAATTGGGTGGGGGGGGGTGTTCTCTGACAGAGGCAGCGAGTCTTTCTGCAGCCATCTTCAATGTTGACACTGTTTATATCTCAACAGACGCTGCTTGACTGACCGAGCAGTCAAGTATTTTCTGCTGTAGTTTTCAGCGTTTTGGCTTTGTATTTTAAGCAGGCATTCTCCCACATGTGGCAGACCTCTGTTATACACCATGCCCAACCCCCTCAAAATATTTCAACAGTGCAGCCCAGACACTGAGCTTGACAGTTGTTTTAAGCATGTGTAAAGTGGATATTCCAGAAGAGATGCGGCTGGTCAACCCACTTAATATTAATTAATACAGTATTCATTTACAAGATTAATGCATGAAACACAAACAAAAGAGACAGAAGACCTAATAACTTACCCCGTCTGAAAACCCAACAAATTATCAAAACTTACAACAATCGGCACAAACACCTCATGGCACAAGAGGTAAAATCAAACACAGGGTCTTATAGGAGAGAATTCAGAGAGACAGGTTCAGCATGGGTCCAGCAGCTTCACAACTGGCTGACTGCTTGCAGTGAATAGCTGACTGACAAACACCAAATCAAACCAGAGAAAAGCTAAGCTGGGGGAAGACACCACTCTCCTTTCACTGGACAAATGCTTTATTTTTAAACTTGAAAGCCTGTGCTTGAGGCAGTATCTGTTAGCTATGATCAAATTGGCCCTAAAAATATTCAAACATAGACATTTCGGAGCCTTTTACGACCTCTCTGAAAGAAAACCAAGGTCAACATAATCTTGTTAAAGTAGCAGCATCACCACTCCTCTCAGACTCTTTTAAGCCACAATGAAA
>NW_025162796.1:0-1583 GCF_004010195.1 Chiloscyllium plagiosum
CTACATAGGTAGGAAAAGGGCTGGGGATTTAAGTCAGAAATTTAGGATTGTTACCCATGTCACTTGCTAATACTCGCACAATGTACAGCAGCATTCGTCCCTCCTCAGATACTGAAGCACTCCATGTGGCTTTGCAGCAAGATCCTGGCAACTTCAGCTCCTCAGAAATGGTGTTAGGGAACTGGGGCCAGAGCTGGATGATCTTTGGATCTTTCGGGAGGTTGAGGGAGTAATTGAGAGGAGTTACAGGGTGGTAGTCACACCTCAGGTACGGGCAAAGGTAGATTACAGTCAGGAGACAGAAAGGATCAGGCAGTCAGTGCAGAGTTCCCTTGTGGCTGTTCCCCTCAATAACAAGCATATTGTTTTGGTTACTGCTGGGGAGGGACAACTTACCAGAGGTAAGCAATGGGGCACAGGTCTCTGGCACAGAATCTGTCCACGTTGCTCAGAAAGGAAGGATTAGAAAAAAGAAGATTGAGAGGGGACCTGATTGAGGGTATGAAGGGTATAGACATGGTAGATAGAGGTAAGCTTTTTCCCAGGGTGAAGGATTCAGTCATGAGAGGTCACACTTTGAAGGTGAAAGGTGAAGTGTTTAAGGGGGGATACACACGGCAAGTACTTTACACGGAAGATGGTAGGTGTCTGGAATGCATTGCCAGCAGAGGTAGTAGAGGCAAGTATGTTAGATTCATTTCAGATGTGACTGGACAGATGCATGAGTAGGTGGGGAACAGAGGGATAAAGATACATAGGATTGGGGTGACAGGTTTAGACAGTAGGTTTGAGTTGGCTCAGGCTTGGAGGGCTGAAGGGCCTGTTCTTGGGCTGTAAAGTTTCTTGGCTTTTTGTAGTTTGAAGTGAAAGGGGAGCAGAGCATTAATCATTGGGAACTTCACAGTGAGGGGACAGATAGGAACGAGAGAGAATCAGGGTTGATGTGCTGTCTCCCAGGTGCCAGGGTTCATGATGTCTCAGATCGTGTTTTCAGGATTCTTGAGGTGCAGGGGGAACAGCCCCAACTCATGGTCCACATAGGCACCAATAACATGGGTAGGACAATGGATGGGGTTATAAAGCAGATATTCAGGGAGTTAGGGTGGAAGTTTAGAGCTGGAACAAACAGAGATGTCAACTCTAGTTTGTTACCTATGCCACCTGCTATCAAGGAATTGGGAGAGGAATACAACTGATTTGGGAAATTCTCTCTTTGAATGAGCACTCTATTAGAGAACCTGAAGCTAATACCGAACACACCAACAGCTGGAACTTCCACTCGGTCACATTTTCTCAAAACAAAGACAAAAATACTCAGACCCTTCAGTTCAAAACCATAGACTGATGACATCATCCAGGACAGAGATGGTCCTTCGCTCCATCGAGTCTGGATCTCTAAACTCACACTCAAAGCTACACAGGGGTGGACAATGGGAAGCCTTCAAACATGAGATATTGAGAGTCCAGAGAAAATGTATTCCTGTTGGGGTGAAAGGCAAGGCTGGTAGGTGTAGGGAATGCTGGATGACGGGAGAAATTGAGGTTTTGGATAAGGAAAAGAAGAAAGCATATGCCAGTTACAG
>NW_025162797.1:0-1583 GCF_004010195.1 Chiloscyllium plagiosum
GTGGGGGTTAAATTTTAAAAAAAAAAGAACAGGAGTTCCACTGTGTCTCACACCTGCAAAAAAAAAGAAGAAAAAAAAAGAAATAAACAGGAGATTAAGGGCAGTGTTTGTCACTGGCCACTCGGGTGTTTTCCTATCTTCCTGGTGGTGGAAATTGAATAAAGATTCGTGCACTTTGTGTCTTCCACTGTAAAAAAAAAGAAAAAGAAAAAAAAAATAAACTGGAGATTATCACACAGCACTGCCCTCTGATGTGAAGGGCAGTGTTTGTCACTGGCCACCCGGGTGTTTTCCTATCTTCCTGGTGGTGGAAATTGAATAAAGATTCGTGCACTTTGTGTCTTTCACTGTGTCTCACACCTGCGCACACGCACCATGGGTGCTGGGGATAAAATAAGCAATACGGCACTTAGGTGATAGTGTAGGGGTTAAAAAAAAAAAAATCAACAGGGATTACGGCACGGTGGCACAGTGGTTAGCACTGCTGCCTCACAGCGCCAGAGACCCGGGTTCAATTCCCGCCTCAGGCGACTGACTGTGTGGAGTTTGCACGTTCTCCCCATGTCTGCGTGGGTTTCCTCCGGGTACTCCGGTTTCCTCCCACAGTCCAAAGATGTGCAGGGTCAGGTGAATTGGCCATGCTAAATTGCCCGTAGTGTTAGGTTATGGGTAAATGTATGGGTGGGTTTCGCTTCGGCGGGTCGGTGTGGACTTGTTGGGCTGAAGGGCCTGTTTCCACACTGTAATCTAATCTAATCTAATCTAATCTTGCTTTCCTATCTCTGTAACATTTCCAGAGAGAAAAGAGAAAAAAAAACAAAAGAAAAAAAAAATAAACAGGAGATTATCACACAGCACTGCCCTCTGATGTGAAGGGCAGTGTTTGTCACTGGCCACCCGGGTGTTTTCCTGGTGGTGGAAGTTGAATAAAGATTCGTGCACCTTGTGTCTTTCACTGTGTCTCACACCTGCACACACACACCATCGGTGCTGGGGATAAAATAAGCACTACCGCACTTAGGTGGTAGTGTGGGGGTTAAAGGGGAAAAAAAAATAATTAAAAAAATAAAAATAAAAGAGCTCCTGGCACTTTGTGTCTTCCACTGTGTCTCACACCTGCAAAAAAAAAGAGCTCCTGTGTGGAGTGCATTATTTCTCCCTCCAACTCCATAAAAAGAAAACAAAATAAAAGAGCTCTTGTGAACAGCAAAAAAAAAAAGAAAAAAAAATAAACAGGAGATTATCACACAGCACTGCCCTCTGATGTGAAGGGCTGTGTTTGCCACTGGCCACTCGGGTGTTTTCCTATCTTCCTGGTGGTGGAAATTGAATAAAGATTTGTGCACTTTGTGTCTTTCACTGTGTCTCACACGTATACACACACACACCATGGGTGCTGGGGGAAAAAAAATAAGCATTACCGCACTTAGGTGGTAGTGTGGGGAAAAAAAATTTGTAAAAAGAAAAAAAAGAAAAAGAAAAAAAAATAAACAGGAGATTATCACACAGCACTGCCCTCTGATGTGAAGGGCTGTGTTTGTCACTGGCCAGCCGGGTGTTTTCCTATCTTCCTGGTGGTGGAA
>NW_025162798.1:0-724 GCF_004010195.1 Chiloscyllium plagiosum
GTGTGTGATCACTGTGTGTGTGATCACTGTGTGCGTGATCACTGTGTGTGTGTGTGATCAGTGTGTGTGTGATCAATGTGTCTGTGTGAGATCAATGTGTGTGTGTGTGATCACTGTATGTGTGTGATCAGTGTGTGTGTGATCAGTGTGTGTGTGTTCAGTGAGTGTGTGTGAGATCATTGTGTGTGTGATCACTGTGTTTGTGACATCAGTGTGTGTGTGATCACTGTGTGTGTGTGATCACTGTATGTGTGTGATCACTGTGTGTGTGATCACTGTGTGTGTGTGTGATCAGTGTGTGTGTGATCAGTATGTGTGAGATCAGTGTGTGTGTGTGATCAGTGTGTGTTTGTGTGTGTGTAATCAGTGTGTGTGTGATCAGTGTGTGTGTGTTCACTGTGTGCGTGTGATCAGTGCTGTGTGATGAGTGTGTGTGTGTGATCAGTGTGTGTGAGATCAGTGTGTGTGAGATCAGTGTGTATGATCTGTGTGTATGTGAGATCAATGTGTGTGTGATCTGTGTGTGTGTGATCAGTGTCTGTATGATCAGTGTGTGTGTGATCAGTGTGTGAGAGATCAGTGTGTGTGTGTGTGTGTGTGTGATCAGTGTGTGTTTGTGTGAGTGTGATCTGTGTGTGTGTGTTGTTGAGATCAGTGTGTGTGTGTGATCTGTGTGTGTGTGATCTGTGTGTGTGAGATCAGTGTGTGTGTGAGATCAGTGTGT
>NW_025162798.1:759-1584 GCF_004010195.1 Chiloscyllium plagiosum
GTGTGTGTGTGATCAGTGTGTGTGATCAGTGTGTGTGTGATCAGTGTGTGTTTGTGTGTGTGTGATCAGTGCTGTGTGATGAGTGGCTGTGTGATGAGTGTGTGTGTGATCAGTGTGTGTGAGATCAGTGTGTGTGAGATCAGTGTGTGTGATCTGTGTGTGTGTGTGAGATCAGTGTGTGTGTGTGAGATCAGTGTGTGTGTGAAATCACTCTGTGTGTGATCACTGTGTGTGATCACTGTGTGTGTGTGATCTGTGTGTGTGTGATCAGTGAGTGTGATCAGTGTGTGTGTGTGATCTATGTGTGTGATCAGTGTGTGTGTGATCAATGTGTGTGTGTGAGATCAGTGTGTGTGTGTGATCACTGTGTTTGTGAGATCAGTGTGTGTGTGTGTGATCAGTGTGTGTGTGAGATCAGTGTGTGTGTGATCACTGTATTTGTGAGATCAGTGTGTGTGTGTGATCACTGTGTGTGTGTGATCACTGTGTGTGTGTGTGATCAGTGTGTGTGTGTGTGATCAGTGTGTGTGATCAGTGTGTGTGTGATCAGTGTGTGTGTGTGATCAATGTGTGTGAGATCAGTGTGTGTGTGATCACTGTGTGTGATCAGTGTGTGTGTGATCAGCGTGTGTGTGTGATCTGTGTGTGAGCGTGATCAATGTGTGAGCGTGATCAATGTGTGAGCGTGATCAGTGTGTGTGTGTGTGATCAGTGTGTGTGTGATCAGTGTGTGTGTGTGATCAGTGTGTGAGCGTGATCAGTGTGTGTGTGCGTGATCTGTATGTGTGTGATCAGTGTGTGTGTGTGTGTGATCAGTGTGTGAGA
>NW_025162799.1:0-1584 GCF_004010195.1 Chiloscyllium plagiosum
TTGGTACTGTTCTGTATATTCGGAACAACATAATTATGTCTCGTTTGGATAGACTGAGTTCTGTGGGGATTCTTTATTCTGTTCTTTGTGTTTCATTGTGTAATTTTGTGAACTTTTTTTTGTCTGTTTCAAAATCTAGTAGTCAACCTACCTAACTTACTCCCGGTAATTTTCACTGTACACTTACTGAAACAAATTGAAAAGTTTTGTTCTGGGCTGCCTGCTTAAGAATATTTTGAGTGGTCCGGCCTATTCCATAACAAAAGAAAGAAGAAAATTTAGTCCATTCCCCTGTGCGTGTTCCTCCCCAATTTAACCACGGAGCTACGCAAGCAGTGCTGTGTGCTGTGAGAGAAGGGTTCCCATGCATTAGAAACTATAATGAAATAGATGATCTGATAGCCTGTGTATTATAAACCAAGGCCTAACAAAACCAAGACAAAGCTGAGGGGATCGTGTGCATATGGATGGGAGAATGCAATGCTGAGTCAGACAGTGTCCAGGGTGATATAAACAGAGATCTTCCCTGGTAGTCTAGTCTTTAGGATTCAGTGCTGTCACAGTCATGGCCTGCAAATTGTTAACATTTGTAGTAATCAATATGAAGTGCTGCCTTATCTTTATAAGTGGAATTATGTTGTGGACATAACACGTAAGTTGTAAAATTAAGAGAAATTAATCTGATTCTTTGTGAATCCAATACTTGCGCAGAAACACTACCATGTAAACTCTTAGATTATCACTAAAATCCATTATTGAAGCCAGTCAGGATTTTCACAAAACTACAAAAGCAGAGGCAGCGCTGGAAGATACTGGACTGAAGGAGGTGAATGTTCATGCTTTCTCCCCACACCCCTTGATCCCTTCTGTCCTCAGAACAAGTGCAGAAGCAAAATACTGAATTCCTAATATGAAAAACAAAAATGCTGGAAATAGTCAGCAAGTCTGTAGTTTCTGAAAATGTGATAGAGGTCAATGTCATCAGAACCTGATCATCTTTACTTTGTATTCACAATAACTAATGTCCAAACCACAACTCATTCCGACACATTTCTTTCTCTCAATATCTCTATTGCTACACTCTTTTATTTTGCCATGTGAAACCTTTTGTCAATTAATTGGGCACTGACAGGACAGTCATTTCAGCCTGGGTGCGATGAAACATTTTAGAAACGTCATACTAGAGGTGCCACTTGAAGAAATGTGGGTATTATTCTGGAAAGCTAAAACGGAATTGTTCACAGAAAATTGTGATGAACTGTCTCTAGAAGATTTTTGATGGGGTGAGGAATGTTGATGATGATAATCCAAACGATAGCATGAACGTAGATTGGCAAAAAGTATTTGGCAAAAGTTCTGTAAGAGCCCTGTGAGCGAAACCGAGTTCTGAAGAAATAAAAGGGAGACTAACAACATTGATCATAAATTGGCTGCGTGAAAGAATACAGAGTCGTCATTAAAAATTGTCTTTTGAACTGGAGGAAGGTTTACAGAGACGTTTGGTTGACGCTTGAGGTGTGGACGTTCCGGATAAGCTAGTTCACCCTGAGTACATCCTCGGAATGGGCGAAAGTGAGAACTGCA
>NW_025162800.1:0-1584 GCF_004010195.1 Chiloscyllium plagiosum
TGAGGTAGCCCTCTTCGCTGTCCACGACACCTCTAATTTTGGTGTCATCTGCAAAGTTACTCACTGTACCTCTTATGCTCGCATCCAAATCATTTATGTAAATGACAAAAAGTAGAGGACCCAGCACCGATCCTTGTGGAACTCCACTGGTCACAAGCCTCCAGTCTGAAAAACAACCCTCCACTATCATCCTTTTTCTTCTACCTTTGAGCCAGTTCTGTATCCAAATGGCGAGTTACCCCTGTATTCCATGAGATCTAACCTTGCTAATCAGTCTCCCATTGGAACCTTGTTGAATGCCTTACTGAAGCCCATATAGATCACATCTACCACTCTGCCTTCATCAATCTTCGTCATTGCTTCTTGAAAAAACTCAATCAAGTTTGTGAGACATGATTTCCCACGCACAAAGCCATGTTGACTATCCCGAATCAGTCCTTGCCTTTCCAAATACATGTCCATCCTGTACCTCAGGATTCCCTCCAACAACTTGCCCACCACCGAGGTCAGGCTGACCGGCTTATAGTTCCCTGGCTCGTCTTTATCGCCCTTCTTAAACCTTATAGTTGTTTATAAAATCACAAGGGGCATGTATCGGATAAATAAAGAAGGTCTTTTCCTTGGTGGAGGGGAGTCCAGAACTAGAGGCATAGGTTTAGGGTGAGAGGGGAAAGATTGAAAAGGGACCTAAGGGGCAACCTTTTCACACAAAGAGTGGTGCATGAATAGAATGTGCTGCCAGAGGAAGTGGGGGAGGCTGGCACACCTATAACATTTAAAAGGCTTTTGGATAGAAGGTATGGGTCAAGTGCTGGCAAATGGGACTCGATAATTTCGGATATCTGGTCGGCATGGACAAGTTGGACTGAAGGGTCTGTTTACGTGCTGTACATCACTATGATTCTATTTTAACAAAATGCAATACCTCGCATTTACCCAAATTAAACTCCATCTTCCACTTCTCAGCCCATTGGCCCAATTGATCAAGATCCCTTTGTAATTAGGTTAGATTACTTAGATTAGATTACTTAGATTACTTACAGTGTGGAAACAGGCCCTTCAGCTCAACACATCCACACCGACCCGCCGAAGCTATCTTAGATAATCTTCTTCACTGTCAACTATATCATCGATTTTGGGGTCATCCACAAACTTACTAACGATGCCTCCTACATTCTCATCCTAATCGTTTACATAAATGATAAACAACAATGGACACAGCACCAATTTCTACAGAACACTGCTGATCACAGGTCTCCGGTCTGAAAAACAACTGTTAACCACAACCTTCCATCTCTTACCATCAAGCCAATTTTTTTTCCAATTGACAAGCTCCCTCTGAATCACATGTGATCTAACCTTACTAGCAGTCTGCCATGCAGAACCTTGTCACAGCTTTACTAAAGTTTATGTAAAACATGTTTTCTGCTCTGCTATCATCAATCTTTTTGATTATGCCATCAAAAAGCTCAATCAATTTGTGAGACATGACTTTTCATGCACAAAGCCATGCTGATTATCTTTAGTTAGTCCATACATCTCTAAATACACATAAATTCTGTCTTTCACTGTCCCTTCCAAAAA
>NW_025162801.1:0-1584 GCF_004010195.1 Chiloscyllium plagiosum
TACTCAAGAAACTGCTCCACAGCAGGAAAAGGATAGTTTGGCCTGTATTGGGGCCACACAATCTCCTTCCCTCAACCTGCTAATACACCCTGATGGCCACATCATTTGCCCAAGTGCCCACCTACACACACTGGCCCTAGCAGCCCTCAGCATTGGCCATACAGGCAAGAGGGGCATGATACACACTGTAACGCAGTCCTGGTATGCACCAGGATTCACTGCCGCTGCCCAAGACCTGCTGTCACAGTGCCTCATCTGCCTGCAGAACAATGCAGGGAAGCCAGTTGCCAAGTACCTGCCAGTTCCTGAGGGGCCTTTCAGCCTCTTACAGATTGACTTCACACACATGCCCCAAAAACAGGATTACAAGTACATCCTGGTCATCAACGACATGTTCTCCAAATGGGTGGAAGCATTTCCCACAAGAAAGGATGATACATGTATGGTAGTAAAATGTCTCCTAAAGGATGTCACCCCCAGACCTGGAGTTCCCAGCAGCATAGAGATGGAGAGGGGGACTCACTCACGGCTTGGCTTGTGACCAGCATTAGCAAGGCACTAGGGATACCACGGCAACACCCCATCCCCAACCAACCCGTCGTCAGGCATGGTCGAGCGGATGAATGGCATCCTGAAGACCACACTGACTAAAACCACCCAGAAAACAGGACTGACCTGGTCAGACGCCTTGCCACTTGCCCTATATGCTACACATGCGCAGCCAAACTGTACAGCTGTGCTCACCCCTTTTCAAGTACTTATGAGTCGGCCTATGCCCACTGCCACCAGACCCCTGACACTCACCACAGACACAGCCCTGCTTCTGACACAAGAGGCCCCACTAGGGTATGTCCAGGCCCTTAGCAGGAGCATTAGTGCTCACACAACCAGGTCAGGGCTGCATTGCCCACACCCCAATCATTGCCCATTCATCTGTTCTGACCTGGGGACTATGTCATGATAAAATCACTAGAAAAAGATTCTCTCTCCCCTCGGTGGAAAGGCCTGTACCTGATCCTGATGACAACCGGACTGCTGTGAAACCGGAAGGATGGCCCGAATGGACACATACCACCCGCTGCAAGAGGGCTCCACAACCTCTGAACAGGGACCACACAGAGGAAGGCACCACTCCGAACACAGAGGATGGATCCAGCTGCTCGCGGCAGCCATCACCATCTGATCTGTCTGACCATCACACTGTGGCTTGCTGGTAAACAGGGCCAAGGGGCAGCACATTTCATAACCCACTGTGATTTGCAGGCCAACTCCTTCCTCAAAATGGCCCATGGGTATGCCCAGCGATTTAATCAGACCCGCTGCTGGGTCTGCACTAGGTCCCTGTCCACTCTCACGGGGGGCATTTCCTTAGCCTCAATCCCCTTAAATATCTCTGACATGGTGGAATGGTGCCTGGAACCAGACACGTCCCCTGAAGTTACGACACTCAAAATACCACCAGCAATGACCAAATATGGGGGTAACAGTCCAGCCCGCTGGAGGTCTGCGGGTTACCACCTGGAAAAATATAAAGGGTGGTTTTACCCGGCATACAACCTCTCCCATGAGCCCCCAGCCCTGACC
>NW_025162802.1:0-1584 GCF_004010195.1 Chiloscyllium plagiosum
TTACTGACGGGTATTTTATCAGAGATGTCAAAATAAATTTCTGTGTTTGTAACAACAAATGGGTTATATCAATTTAAAGTGATGCTCTTTGTAATGAAGAATGCACCCGCCACATTCCGAAGACTCATGCACTGTGTTGTGGGTGCGTTAGCTACCTGTGTCATCTATTTGTACGATGTAGTGATTACATGGTACAGCTGTCAGAGCTCTTTGAACGACTACAGGAAACAAAAGTGGTGATAAACTAAAATAAAACTGAATTTGAGAAAGCAGAAGGGACCTTCTTGGGACATAGCATCGGTCACGGAGGGTTGATCCTAGGGAATTGAAAGACGAAGGGCATTCAGCAATTTCCACAATCAACCTCGAAGAAAGAAATGCTTCGAATTTGCAGACTCATCGTATTCCATCGGAAGTTTATTCCAGATTTCCCCAGTATAGTAGAGCCTTTAACTGCTTTGCTGAAGAAGAACACAACGTTTGGGTGGACAGAAAAATGCCAGGAGGCATTCGACCATTTTAAAATAACGTTAAGCATCAAAACCGTTTTAGCTACACCAAACCTTTCAGAACCTTTGAAAGTCGGCATCGATACTACTGACATAGGAGTTGGAGTTGTTCTCGGACAGGAAGAAGTGGAATGGGATTGAACAGCTGGTTGGAAAATTCTCGAACAATATCAACATCCAACAGAGGACATACTACACGAACAAAAACAAAGACTATTGTGCATGGCATTGGCCTGCCAACATTTTAATATGGATATCACGGACAATGTGTTGGAGACGGTTCTGTGCACGTATCACAATCCGCTTACATTCATAGAACGCTTTGAAGGCAAGAATATGAGACTATTTCGTTGGAGCTTACGTTACAGACTTCTAATTTAAATTTCGTACACGTTGCGGTTCGTAATGCTTTAATTGCCGATGCGTTGTCGTGGGTTTAACTGATAAAGTTTAGGTGACGTCTGGTATTACTTACTGCTATAAGGTCTCTACAGTTATACGGGAGGAAGTTAAAATGAACGAAGATTGAATTTATCGGTTTGTTAGGGTGATGTGTTTAAAGAAAACCATAGAATAAAGCCATCGTTTAATTATGCTTGTTTTTTTTTTCTGAAGGCGGGAGGTGTTATGAGTACTATAGCTTTAAGACAGTTTAAAGCTAGCAGAACTACCTGACAGCACCAAGCGTTCTGAACTGACATTTAATCCAATTGAATCGAATTGGTGCAGAATGTGGATTATATTCATTACTCATTTTCTCTTTCCTGCATTTCAAGCTTCTGCTTCCAAATAATCTTTGGAAAACAAAATTTTCGTGACAACGGCATCTTAACTTGCATGCATCTATCACATCTCTTAAACCCTCTCGACAACATAACCTTGTCATTAAAATACTTGATTCCTCAAACCATTTGAAAATTCCCATTCTGAACTGAGGTTGATGGATTTTGGAACGTCCTTTAACATGTGGAGGTTTGGCACTCAAACGAAGAGATGTATTTGTTTCTTCTGAATGTCTCTCAACATATTTATTTTATCATCGCATTTTTCAACGAAGTGGAAGACATGAAAACTG
>NW_025162803.1:0-1584 GCF_004010195.1 Chiloscyllium plagiosum
GAACCTGACCTTGAGAATTTTTTAAAACAGGGGGCAGTGGAGAAGGTTACTCTAGAGCAAAACGGGATCTTGATCAGATGGACCAATAGGCTGAGGAGTGGCAGATGGACGTTAATTTAAATAAAGGTGAGGTGCTGTATTTTGGAAACGTAAATCAGAGCGGAGTTGGAGGATTTGAGCTATAGGGAGTGGCTGAATAGCCTGGGGCTGTTTTCCCTGGAGCATCGGAGGCTCGGGGTGACATCATAGGAATTTATAAAATCATGAGTGGTCTCGATAGAGTGAATATACGAGGTCATTTCCATGAGCTGGGGCAGTCCAAAACTAGATGATGGAGGTTTAGGGTGATAGGGGAAAAAAATTAAAAGGGACCCAAGGAGCAAGGTATTTGAGCAGAGTGTGGTGCATTTATGGAATTATCTGCCAGAGGAAGTGGTGGAAGCTGGGACAGTTACAATATTTAAAAGGCATCTGGATGGATACATGAATAAGAAGGGTTCAGAGGGATATGGGCTAAGTGATGGCAAATGAGACTAGATTAATTTAAGTAATGCAGTCGGCGTGGATGAATTGGACTGAAGGGTCTGTTTCCTTGCTATACATCTCTATGACTCTGGTGTATTCCACAATTTTGTTGGAAGTTTGGGACGCAACTGTGGGAACCCTTGCAGAAATATTTGAATCAAGTATAAATATGGTTGAGGTGTCAAACGACTGTGGAGTGGCTAATGTGCCTTTGGCTAAGAAGGAATGGAAGGAGAAACCTAGCAACTCTCGACCTGTGAGTTTAGATTTGGTGTTGGGTAAGTTGTTGGAAGCAATTCTGAAAGATAAGAATTATATGCATTTTGAGAGACAAAGAATGATTCAGGATAATCAGCATTGTTTTGTGTGAGGGAAACTGTGTCTCACAAATATGATTGAGTCTCTTGAGGAAGTAAGCAAGAAGATTGATGAGTGCGGTGTGAGACATTATTGACTTGGACTTTAGTAAAGCCTTTGACTAAAGGTTCTGCACGTTAGACTAATCCTTAGAGTTAGATCACATGGGGTTTGGGGAGCTTTCCAATTGAAGTTAAAATTGGTTTAATGGCAGGAGACAGAGAATGCTGGTGGAGGATTCTTTCTCAAACGGAAGAACTGTTTCCAGCGGATCATTGCTGGATCCACTTTGGTTTATCATTTTATAAATGATTTAGACGAAATTACAGAAGGCCTGATAAGTAATTTTACAGATGACACCAAAATTGGTGGCATAGTGGACAGCGAAGAAAGTTAACCAAGATTAAAAAGCCACATCTTGATCATTTAGGACAATAGGCTAAGTAATGGCAGATGGCATGTAATTCGGATAAATGTGAAGATAAATACTGGCACAATTAAAAGTAGTTACACTGTTGGATCTTGCTGTTGTATCTGGTTCGAAATGATGATCTGGAAATGCTTCCCTTTAAAAGTGCTGTAAACAGAGTGGCCAAAAAACAGTCCTCCACTTAGTCCAGGGCACAGTCATCCATGCGAGTTGGTGGTGGAGTAATCTCCTCACCAGAACTCATTCGCTCCAATCACTTTTCTGTCTTGTCT
>NW_025162804.1:0-1584 GCF_004010195.1 Chiloscyllium plagiosum
GGTCACAACTTCAGACTCCACAATCACTGAGTTCTTGACAAAGTATAAGAGCGATCACCTATTCTGCTTGACTAAATTGTACTGGGACAATCTTGAATGGGCAATGAAAGAAGGGTAGGATTGCCTCAGCTCATTGTTAACAATTAGAGGATTTTCATTGGAAAAGCGCATTTGGTAAGTGGAGGGGCACAGAATGAGTTCCATCTGCATATAAATCCCATCACGTACAGAAAATCAACAAAGGAAGTGATGGCTTCGCACGCTTTAATGATATTGGAGTTATTAATGAATCACAATCATCTGTTTATCTACAACAAACCTTGGCATGATGTGCGAAAAACACCAGCATTTCTGAGTTTTCAAAACCATAGATAATAAGTGAATGTTTCCGAAAACTCTGTTACATAATGTTAAAAGGAAAATATGGCTATCATTTTTTTAAATCTCTTAAACCTTTTACAGCAGAAAACAGGACAGATCATCCCTAACTTATTATGTGTATTTCTGTGCCCTGTGTAAGCCAGGTTTTTTTTTTTGTTAAATTATTAACCTAACCATCTGATGCTTGGTGGTGTATGTAAATTAGTGATTTGACATTTTCAAGTGCAATTTCTGCTAGACATCCTTAAGCTTCAAGGCTTAATATTATCACTTCAATTATTAGCTGTTATATTGCTTTATAACTTTTTAATAAGGGCAATGCTGACGATTTAAGGAAAGCACGCTCGTGCAATTCTGTTTTTAGCACTGAACGATGAAGAATCTAATTATTCATATTTCTCACCAGAATGTGTACATACAGAGGTAGAACGAGCAACAACCCTGTACATTCACCATAAGTGAGATAACAGAGGGTTAATGATATTGAGTTCTACAAACTTGGCAACAAGCAAATACAAATTTGGAGATACATTTTCTTTGCAATTTAAAATATTGCACCACTGGAAGTCTGTGCTCCCTCGGGGTCTCTGTACTTTCTCATATCTCCATATGTTCACCTGATTTTGGCGGCTGAGGTTGTTGCAAGTTTAGTATGATAGTTACTTTACAGATTAGATTCCCTAGAGTATGCAGACAGGACCTCCAGCCCAACAGGTCCATACTGACCCATTCCCCTACCTTGCATTTATCCCCGAATAATGCACCTAACACTATGGGCAATTTAGCATGGGCCACTCAACTTACCTGCACACCTCTGGATTGTGGGAGGAAACCCACGCAGACACAGGGAGAATTTGCAAACTCTTCACAGACAGTTTGCCCAATGCAGGAATCAAACCCAGGATCCTGGCACTGTGAGGCAGCAGTGGTCACCAGTGAGCCACCATGCCATCCTTGTTGAGATTAAAACTCACTAAGCTCGTGGACAAGGGAACGGGGATGGATGGTTCCAAATTTCTCCTAAAATTGGTGATGGACTAATGCCTTAGGCCTAATAGGGTGAAATGGCCTATTTAGGGTCATACCTTTAGAGAAGATGATTACTCATCCATATTCCTTGTAGATCAGGATATGGTTGAGGAGACAGTGAAGTCTGCAGATGCTCACCCACTCCAAACTCTCACCCTCGGAACGCCCAGCCCT
>NW_025162805.1:0-1584 GCF_004010195.1 Chiloscyllium plagiosum
TACCAATTCGACTCTTCTGCCATTTCCTTCTTCACCGTAATAAATTCACCCGTTTCTGTCTTCAAGGGACAAACTTTAGTCTTAACAATTCTTTTTCTTTTCATAGATCTGAAAAAGCTTTTACTATCCTCCTTTATATTTTTGGCCAGTTTGCCTTTGTACGTCATGTTCTCACCACGTATTGCCTTTCTCGTTATCCTCGATTGGTCTTTAAAATTTGCCCAGTCCTCCGGCTTCCCGCTCATCTTTGCTGTGTTATTCTTACCTTTTATCTTCATATTGTCCTTAACTTCCTGCCTCCCCTTAGGATCTTTCTTCCTCTTTGGAGTGAACTGATCGTGCACCTTTTGCATAGTATCCAGAAATATATGCCATTGTTGTTCCCCTGTCATCCCTGCCAGGCGATTGATCCATGGAACTTTGACCAGCTCCATAGTTTCCTTTGTTCAACTGCAATACTGACACTTGTGATTCGCCCTTCTCCCATTCAAGTTGCAGATTAAAACTGATCATATTATGGTCACTACCTCCTAATTGCTCCTTTACTTCGAGGTCTCAGTTCAAATCCGGTTGTTACACAACACCAGATCCAGTATTGCCTTCTCCCTGGTAGGCTCCAGTACAAGCTGTTCTAAGAATCTATCTCGGAGACACTCCACAAACTCCATTTCTTGGAGTCCAGTACCATCCTGACTCTCGCAGTCCACCTGCATGTTGAAATTCCCCATAACAACTGTCGTAATACATTTGCAACTGGCAATTTCAACTCCTTCTTCGAATTACATGCTACGTCTAGACTACTGTCTGGGGGCAAGTAGATAACTCCCATTAGGGTCTTTCTACCCTTCCAATTTCTCAGCTCTACCCATACTGACACGACATCTCCTGATTCTATGTCGCCCCTATGTCGCAAGGGCCCTCACCAACAGGGCCACCATCCCCCATCTGCCCATCGGTCTGTCCTTTCGATAGCAATGCACTGCATTTATTTCAAAGCCAGAGCTTGACAGGGAAAGCAGGTGAGCTTCGGATATGGTTTTGAACATGGGACTGGGATATCATGGGTATTACAGAAACGTGGCTCAAGGACAGATAGGGCTGGCAGCTTAATATTCCAGGATATAGATGCTATGGAAGGACAGAAAGGGAGACGAGAGGAGGCAGAGTGGTATCTTTGATTATGGTTGTGCTTAGGGAGAATATTCCTGGAGTACGTCCGGTGAAGTTATTTGGGTGGAACTGGGAAATAAAAAAGGGATGATCACTTTTTTGGAGTTGTCTGTGTGGATTTCATCTGGGTGCGCTGGAATCCTCCCACAGTCCAAAGATGTGCAGGTTGAGTGGGTTATCCAGGCTGAATTGACAATGCTGTTCAGGAATATGCAGGTTAGGGTGGATTATCCAGACTGAATTGCCCATAGTGTTCTAGGGTGTGCTGGTTGTGTGGATTATCCAGGCTGAATTGCCCATTGTGTTCAGGGATGTGCAGGTTGGGTGGATTATCCAGGCTGAATTGCCCATCGTGTTCAGGGGTGTGCAGGTTGGCTGGACTATCCAGGCAGAATTGCCCACAGTGTTCAGGGA
>NW_025162806.1:0-1584 GCF_004010195.1 Chiloscyllium plagiosum
GGGGATCAGTGATGGGTGTATTCTGCGGAAGGGGCTGGTACTGGGTAACTGTAACAGAGGCCGATGTGAATTGAGACACAGCCCTGGAATCACTGAGAAGGAGGCCATTCGGCCCACCAACCTATACTGGCTCTGAGCAAGGGGTGAGATTAGAATCCCTGCAGTGTGGAAACAGGCCCTTCGGCCCAACAAACCTGCTGCCTCCTCCTATAATCCTGCACGCTGATTCAATTCAACTACCCGTCCGCTGTCCCTACAACACTCCGTCTATAAACTCCGGCTCGTGATCCATTGACTGTGAGGGAACAGCTGCTCCCTCTGCACTCTGTCCAACCCGTTCACGACTTGGAAACCCTCTAACCAGTGTCTTCTCAGTGTTCTCTCTGACAGGACCAATCCCACCTTCTTCACTCTATCGTCCTCGCTAAAGTGTCTCCTTCCTGAAACCATACCTGTAAATCGCTTCTACACTCTCTCCAGTACATCCACATCTTTCCTAGAATGTGGTGCCCACAAATGTACACAATACTCCAGCTGAGGTCTTATACAAGTTCAACATCAACTCCTCCCTCTAATACTCTATTGCCTATTAATAAAGCCGAGGACACTGCCTGCTTTATTAATTGCACTCTCCACTTGTACTCCCGCCTTCTATGTTCAGTGACATATACACCCAGCTTCCTCTGCTCCTTTACGTCGTGTTTGTTAGTGTCCTTTAATGTTATTCCTCCCAAAGTGCATCCCCTCCCACTGCTCTGCACTGGACCTCGGACTGGATCCCATTCCAGATGCTCATTAGCATATCTCCTCTCCCTCAGAGTAAGGATACATGTCCTTTGCACACAGTGTGCTGAGTTGTTGACTCAGCTTGACCTCCAGTTGGTCCTTGGTACTTGAATCATGTTTGTCTACAGCCAGAGAGTTGGGATCTTGCTGGGTAGTTTGCTGGTGACAGCGAGAGTGGGCTGAGGAGTGTGGAGCGTGGGGAGCTGCTGCGTTCCTGTGGCCCTGGAGGATTTGACACGGTCACAACCTTCTTTCCTTCCTGCACAGGGAGGGCTGCTCTCCATGCCATCTCACCAGTAGCTGTGTGGTTCCCTCGCTTGACACCACATTCAGTAACCACGGCAACATCCTTCCGAGGTCCTCTGCAGCATTTAGGTCAGGCTGCAGGAAAATGCTTCCAAGTGGATTGTGGTCTAACTCAAACCTCACCCCGCCTCTCCTCTCCTCTGAACAGTTCCTGTTGTTCAATAGTGTTTCTAAGTGAAAGGGCTTTCTCAATCAGAGCGCAGAATCACTCCGACTGTATCCCCAGAGTGTGGCATCATTCCGACTGTATCCACAGAGTACGGCATTATTCCAACTGTATTCCCAGAGCACAGCATCACTCCGATTGTATTCCCAGAGTATGGCATCGTTTGAACTGTATTCCCAGTGCACAGCATTAATCCGATTGTATTTCCAGAGTGCAGCATCACTCCGACTTAATTTCCAGAGCGCAGCATCATTCCGATTGTATTCCTAGAGTATGGCATCATTCCGACTTAATTTCCAGAGCGCAGCATCATTCCGATTGTATTC
>NW_025162807.1:0-1584 GCF_004010195.1 Chiloscyllium plagiosum
CTGATCTCCTAAGTTTCTTATTACCCTGCATTCCAGTGGCTAAGCTGCTCTTTATGTTACCGAATGCCGAGGCTCAGGCAGCTCTTCTTTAGGTTATATCACCTTCCCCCGTGCCTCAGTATCACTTGTGTATCTTCAACTACACTTTTGCCTGATGCATCTTGTCCATGATAATCGACAAATAGCTGAATGTTTGGGATACAGGATGACTCACTGCCTCTAATTAAAGCTCAGGTCCAGAAAATGTACAATTAATCCTATAGGTAATTGAATGCATCCTGATATTTAGATCTGTATTTTATAGAATTTCATTTGTAACTTTGACCGTTCAATGCAGCTTTCCTAATTCTATTTTATAGTTTACGAAATGCGTAAAATGAGTGATAAATCTCGGGCGGTTTGTAATACTAAAACACTGTACGATTTTTTTCCCCTGGTATGTCTGCTGTATGTATTTCAATTTGTTTCGCATCTGCTTTACCTCTCATCAAATGTGCGACCGAAGGCACTGCTATACAAATCATGTGTGGAGAGACTAGAATTTGTAATGACTGGAAAGACTCTGGAAAGAAGGATTGTGCATGATCATTCAGAGAGTGCTATATGGGAGAGTGTTAGACTGAAGATGTGAACGTGCTGGATTTCGGAAATGTATTTATTCAGTGTCATGAAATGGAACCAAGAATGAACAAAAGGTGAACATAGAATATAGAACATAGAACAGTACAGCACAGAACAGGCTCTTCAGCCCACGATGTTGTTCTGACCAATGATTCTCATGTATGAACTCTCAAATTCCTATGACCATGTGCATTTCCAGCAGTCTCTTAAATGTCCCCAATGACCTTGCTTCCACAACTGCTGCTGGCAACGCATTCCATGCTCTCACAACTCTCTGTGTAAAGAAACCTCCTCTGGTTTTGTGATTCAACGATAAATGTTAATGGCTTTCGGGCCTGGTTTTCGGCTGAATTCCTCCAGCACATTATAAACTTGACGTTTCCATTTCCCTGATTCTACTCCTCAATATTTAAACCGTCTGACATATTTTAGTGACCAGAAAGACCGCAGAACACTCTGGGCTGATAGGAACAGGGATTGGCAGAAATATGCTGCAAAGCAATGCCAAGAAATATAAATTTACCGTTTCTGATCTCGGCCAAGTTTATCCTATCATTGTCTTGACAGCAGTTCTGGCTTGTTCAAGCTTGTCACAAATTATAGGCCATGTTCCAATGTTTTTTTCTCAATTCCGAGGCCAGGGAAACCAGACGTAATTACACGTATGCTGCTTACAATTTCAGTTTATGAATTAGGAAAATGTTATCTAAAATGTGCCAAGCAGCAGATCGAACTAATCATTTTATCTTTTTGATTAAGAAGCTAGCTGGAGAGGGACAGATTCGGGCCCAACTCCTGGTCTTTTGGGAAGGGGTGCAGACCAAGTTCGAACTCAACAGTTGGTTTTAGTTTGCCCTGACCTTTTTTTCACTTCGATGACTCAATCTCTGTTATATCCCATCCCACACACTGTCCCCCACACAGCCGAAACCGTGTCCTTCTTTCCTTCCTTTCTTCCTTCCT
>NW_025162808.1:0-1584 GCF_004010195.1 Chiloscyllium plagiosum
TTTAAACATTGTGAAATATAAAATGAAAACTGCAGAAGTGCCTTCAGCCCATCAGTTTTGCTCCTCCGTTCTACGAAAACACGTGTTGATTAAATACAAGTTGGCTGCAATATGATTCGTGAATCTTTTTTACTATAAAGTGAATTCCCGTTCACTGTGACGCGATTTCTTGCCAGGAACCAGCTGAACAGCAAAACTCTGTCTCAGGATCCTCTCTCTGCAAAATGGACAAACAATGTGGTCAGCTAAAACAGGAATGCAATGCGCACAGGAGGCCTTGAACTGAGCCTGAAACTGGAAATTGTAGACTACATTTAGAAAGAACTTTATTTCAAACTGTGGAGAGAATCTTGAGGAGAACCGGAATTCCCCATCGGCATCACGTGGTTATTCAGCCCCCACATGCTTTCTGGTGAACGGTACAGTGCTCCAGTGAGTGACTGTAGTGTGAAAGTGTTACATTTACGGCACTGTTCCATTACAACATGTGATTTAAAGATTTATTTAGACTGAACTAGTATGGTTGTTAGACCAAACTTAATTTTTGGTTTTTACTGATTTTTGGGGGTTTGCCCCTTACCCTCTTTTTTCCATGGACCCCATTATTAATATTGCACGATCTTCAACAACACAGTGTTGCACAGAAACACAGTTACTGTGTTATTGGAGAACAACCTGGACTGATAGCTGATCTGCGATCTTCACACAGTACTCCCGCTCTCTCCGTATCCCTTTAATTTCCAGAAATCCTTATTTATATTCAGCGCTATGACTTCCACAGCCTGAACTGGGAGAGAGTACCCCTGCTTCACCAGTCTCAGAGTGCAGACATTTATTCTCACCTCAATGCAAAGCGGCCTGTCTGTACCTGATACTGTGGTCCCTTGCTTCAGACATCCGAGCCAGGGGAATTACCATCCCTGCTTCCAATCTGTCTCGCTCAATCAGAGTGTTATGTATTTCACTGAGATCTCCACTCATTTTCCTAACCCGCATGGAATACAAGTCCAGACCCCCAAACTCAGATCCCATAACAAGTCTGTCATCCCAGAGATCATTCTGGTCATCCTTTACTGCTCTCCCTCAATGTCAGGTTTGTCCTCGATTAGGAACAGAGACCAAAACTGCACACAATGCTGCACAATGTTCTAGATGGCGTCTCACCAAGACCCTGTACCGCTGCAGTAATAAACTCGTACTCCTGCACTCAAATCCCCCTGAAATGAAGGTGAATACAGCAGTTATCTTCCTCCCTACTTGCTGCTCCTGAAATATTACTTTCAGTGACTGGTGGACAGGGAGATCAAGATTCCTTTCAATGTTACAGTTCCCCATTGCTGGATCTATACACACTGGTCAGCGTGCCAATGCCATTCCCAGTATTGACTCCTGGATTCAGAACTCACTGCCTTACATGGACTCGGAGGCTGCAGAGAAATAAACAAAAATGCAGCTTAAGTTCCTTTATAGAACAACATTTTTCAAACACTCCCTTTTCAAATGATAGGCTGCTATTCTTTTGTTCCCATCAAAGTACACAGCATCTCATTTCTCCCATTGCTCTCCATCCGCCACGTATTTGCC
>NW_025162809.1:0-1584 GCF_004010195.1 Chiloscyllium plagiosum
GTGACCTCATAACTGGAGAACGAGATCGCAGCCTTACTGAAAAAAACTTCAGTAATCTGGAGACATAAATGAGACTGACTTCCCAAATATGAAACCAGACATATCCAATATACCATGCTTATAAGGAGTACCAAAAATCGACAATCCCGGAGCCCCCCTCAGAGTCATAGTCTCGCTACTTGGCACGCGAACGTATAGATTAGGGTTCTTAGCAGAGGCAGTAATGCAGACACTTGAACAGAAAGCTCTACCAACCATCCAACCCAAACATTGGGTCCGCCGCGTGGATGACAGCTTTGTCATCATTAAACGCGAGCAAGTTAGAGGAAACCTTCAAGACCATCAATAATCCCTTTACTGGCATAAATCTCACAAAAGAGGAGTAAAATAACAGCAAACTGCCTTTCTTACATGTCACAGTAGCGCGAACAGCCAATGGGGAACTTCCAACAAGCTTCTTCAGGAGAAGAACATATACTGACCAGACATTGAACTACAGAAGCAATCATCCACAAACGAAGCTGCATCAGAACGTTACTTCAACGAGCCAACACACACTGCAGCACAGAGGAATTTCGCAGAGCACAGGAAAATCGCCTGTACGTATATTAAAAATGAGTAGATGTCCAATTAACACAGTCAGCCGGTTTCTCAGCAACAAACCCAAATAAGCAGACATAACAAGTCCAGAAATCCGAACAACTCTCTCCTATATGAAAGACATCTCGGCAATGATTACCAGGCTCCCCAGATCCCTTGACGTTATGGTAGACCACAAAATCAGCAACACACTAAAACAGTAGCTAATGAACTTGAAAGACCTTATGCAGACAACAAGCAAAACTAATCTCATTTACAAAATACCGTGCAAGAGCTCTAACAAACACTACATAGGACAAACAGGCTGAAAACTGGCCACCAGGACACATGAACACCAACTAGCCCCAAAACGACAGTACCCACTTTCAGAAAAGGAAGGACACCACTTCGACTGAGATAACACATCGCTCCTAGTACAAGCCAAACAAGTACACGTAGGAGACTTCCTCGAAGTATGGCATTCCAACCGGAACTCTATCCACAAACACATCGAATTAGACCTGATCTACCACCCCTGAGAAAAGGAACACGAAATGACTTCACGACAGGAAATGATATCACCATGGGAAATGGCATCCTCAGCCCAAAGAAAGCCAAACATATAAATACAAAGCAGCAATTATCAGCAGTGCTTCGCCTGAGGCCACTGAAGATGTTACTTAGGAGGGTGACGAAAAGTCTAGAAATGAACCTTTCAGCTCAGTGAGGAAACCTGCATCCTGAACCTCAAACTAACCAGCAAATCATCTCAAAACTCGCTCGTGTAAAAATCTAACACTTATTCGAATGTTCTAATAGATGAGTTGCCTGGAGACAACGAATTCAAATTTAAATTCTCAAACTTGAATTTTGTATATTGACGTCATAAAAGCCAATCACACAATACGATGATTTGTAGGAATAAGACCAGGAAAACTTGAACAGTTGCATGAGAACTACCGAGACGCCATTAGCTGCAGACTGCCTAGTGGAGTAGCTCTGTTA
>NW_025162810.1:0-1584 GCF_004010195.1 Chiloscyllium plagiosum
GTACCGATCATTGTGAAACACTGCCGGTCACAGTCCGACATCTGAAAAACAATGATCCACCAACACCTGCTGTCTTCTACTGTAAAGCCAATTATATATCCAATAGGCAAGCCCACCCTGAATCCCATGTGATCTAACTTTACTAATTAGTCTACCATGCAGAGCCTCATCAAAAGCTTTACACAAAGCTAAACAAACAGTATCAACCTCTCTGTCCTCATCAATCATTTTGGTTACTTCTCAAAACAAACCCAGTCAAGTGTGTGAGACATGATTTTCCTCTCACTAAACCATACTGACCATCTCTAATCAATTCTTTCCTCTCCAACCTCTGTAAATTCTATCTTTCAGAATCATCTCTAAAAACCGAAGTCAGACTCACAGGTCGATCGTTCCCAGGCTTCTCCTCACATCCCTTCTTGAACAATGACATTTTAGCCACAGCCCAGTCCTCAAATTCTTCACCCATGTTTGTAAATGATTCAAATATTTCTGCTAGGAGCCCTGCAATTTTCTCCCTAACTTCCAAAAGTTCCTGGGAAACACTTGATCAGGTCCTGGAGGTTTATCAATATTTATTTCCCTGATTACTCTCACCTCCATTTCTTTCTCACAGTAAAAACTGATTCAAAATATTCATTTATATCTCTCCCATCTCTTGAGGTTCAACACAAAGACAACCTCGTTGGTTTTTAAGGGGTTCTAACCTCTCTCCGTCACTCAATGTATTTACAGAATCTCTTTGAATTATCTTTAACCTTACCTGCCAAGGCTATCTCCTGTCTCGTTGCCTTCCTCATTTCCTTCTAAAGAATACCCCTACACTCTTTATACTCTTCAAGACATTCAGTTGATCCTAATTGTCTCTCTAATAGATGATTATTTTTTATTCTTGACTTGAACTTCGACATCTTTATTCATCCATTGTTCGCTAACCTTACCAGCCTTGCCTTTCACTCTAACAGGAACGGAATATTCCTGAACTCTTGTTGTCACACTTTGGAAGGCCTCCCACTTGTCAGTCCTCCTTTTCCCTGCGATTAGTCTACTCCAATCAACTTTTGAAAGGTCTTGTTTCATATCCTTTCATAACCATTTGCCTTACCCCAATTAAGAGCTTTACCTTTTATCCTTTTTCATAACTATTTTAAAATTATTAGGATAATGATCACTGGTCCAAAAGTGTTCCCTGACTCACACTTCAGTCACTTAGTGGGCGGCACGGTGGCACAGTGGTTAGCACTGCTGCCTCACAGCGCCAGAGACCCGGGTTCAATTCCCGACTCAGGCGACTGACTGTGTGGAGTTTGCACGTTCTCCCCGTGTCTGCGTGGGTTTCCTCCGGATGCTCCGGTTTCCTCCCACAGTCCAAAGATGTGCAGGGTCAGGTGAATTGGCCACGCTAAATTGCCCATAGTGTTAGGTTAAAGGGGTAAATGTAGGGGTAGGGGTATGGGTGGGTTGCGCTTCGGCGGGTCAGTGTGGACTTGTTGGGCCGAAGGGCCTGTTTCCACCCTGTAAGTAATCTAATTTAATCTAATCTAAAAAAAAACTTGCCCTGCCTTATTTCCCAAGAGAAGGTCA
>NW_025162811.1:0-1584 GCF_004010195.1 Chiloscyllium plagiosum
TGGCCATGCTAAATTGTTCATTGTATTCAGGGGAGTGTAGGTTAGGTGCATTAATTAGGGGGAAACGTAGAGTAGTGGGGAGGGCAATAGGTCTGGGTGAGTTACTCTTTGGAGGGTCAGTGTGGACTTGTTGAGCCAAATCGCCTGTTTCCACACTGTCAGGAGTCGATGATTCTAATTTAAATAAGAATGAGCCAAAGCAACATGAACAAGCTGTCCCCTTGGCAAGGGGAGGTCACATGACTTGATAACCTGCTGCCTCATGACAAATGTCATCAAGAGGGTCCGCACTCTCCTAAAGGATGGTGGTTCAATCCTGGTCAGGCTGTTTCTACCAGATAGCTCACTCTGAATGGAACAGGGAGTAGGAGAGATCCTCCTGATAGAAAGACAAGCTCCAGAGGAGAGAACTCCAGATTTTGTCCTTCCATTCTGAAACGATCCTCACATACAGGATCCGTATCCCTTTATTCCCTTCCTATTTGGGTGGCACGGTGGCACAGTGGTGAGCACTGCAGCCTCACATCACTAGAGGCACGGGTTCAATTCCCACCTCAGGTAACTGTCTGCTGTGGTGTTTGCACATTCTCCCTGTGGCTGCGTTGGTTTCCTCCGGGAGCTCCAGTTTCCTCCCACAGTCCAAAGATGTGCAGGTTAGGTGAGTTGGCCATGCTAAAATGAGGGGGTAAATTAGGGGAATGTGTCTGGGTAGTTTGCTCTTCGGAGGGTAGGTGTGGACTTGTTGGGCTAAAGGGCCTGTTTCCACACTGTAAGTAATCTAATCTATTCGGGAGCTCCAGTTTCCTCCCAGAGTCCAAAGATGTGCAGGTTAGGTGAGTTGGCCATGCTAAAATGACGGGGGTTAGTTAGGGGAATGTGTCTGGTTGGTTTGCTCTTCGGAGGGTAGGTGTGGACTTGTTGGGCTAAAGGGCCTGTTTCCAAACTGTAGGTAATCTAATCTATTCATGGATCTGTATCGGTGTCTCTTAAATGCTGCTATTGTATCTGCTTCCACCACCTCCTCTGGCAGCACGTTCCAAGCACTGACCACCCTTTGTGGGAAACACCTGCCTCTCACAAATCTTTTAAACATTTCCCCTCACGCCTTGAACCTGTCCCCCCTAGTAACTATCCCTCCACCCTGGGAAAAAGTCTCATACATTCCACTCTATCTATGCCATTCACAATCTTATAAACTTCTATCAGGTCACCCCTCAAACTCCTGCGTTCCAGTGAAAACTAACCTAGTCTATCCAGCCGTCTTCTTAGCTAAACCCCCGTTCCTCCCCTTCCCACCCACCATACCAGGCAACATCCTGGTCAACATTTTCTGGACCCTCTCCAAAGCATCCACTTCCTTCTGGGAGTGTGGTGAGCAGAATTGTACGCAGTATTCCAAGTATAGACTAACTAAAGTTCTGTAAAGCTGCAGCATAACTTGCCTATCCTTATTCTCAGTGTCCCTTCCAGTGAAGGTCAGCATGTCATTGGCCTTTGTTACTGCCTTATCGAGCTGCACGGCCACCTTCAATGATCTGCGGGCCTGTACATCCAGATCCCTCCGAAGGGTCCTGCCATTCACTG
>NW_025162812.1:0-1584 GCF_004010195.1 Chiloscyllium plagiosum
TGCTGACAGAACATGCTGGGTTTTCCTCTGCAAATGTGTATACAGAGAATGTTAGTAACATTAACCACAGGCAGGAAAAATCTTCTGTAAAAGACGATGGGCAGGAACTGTGATAAGTGGAGAGAGACGTTGTCTGTTATTCTGCAAACCTATATTTTACAGGTTGCTGCAGACACGTTTTGTGTTATTGCAAAAGACCTCCTGTTCTTCAGAATTGAGGTGTGATAAAAGCGAAACATCTTGCAGCAGCCTGTGGTCTCCCGAAACATTTTTGGTGGACTAGGAACAAAAACAGCCTTGGAACTTACAAGAGGAAAATAATTTACATCATGGAAATAATATGCTTTGCTTGAGTCAAAGGCATAAAAGGCCGTTGATTGTTGAATTCGAGAAGATTGCCTCGTTGGAATGCCACTCTTAGGGAGACCTCTCATCTTCCAGTAGTCTTTTATTTTCTGTAATAAACTGTGATTTTCCTTGTTCTAAATTTGAGTCTCGAGTTGTATCTGCAAGAATCTGCTTGTATGAAATCAGGAAAAAGGGCAGACTTGTCTTTTTTTTTTAGATATTTACCCTTGATTAAACTGACTCTTGGAAGTTACTTGAATTGAAGTGTGAGGGCGACTCACAGAAAAATAGTACAAATCTGGGAATTCAGCTTCCAGTAATACAATTGCTGTCTGAGCACCCTAATTCTGTAAGTTGCACAAAGTAATTTTCTGATAATGTCAGATCGATAAAAAAAAACTGCCAGTAGTAGACGTCTGACATAAAAAGGGAGAGAAACTGCTCAACAATTTCAGCGAGACTACCAACGTCTCTGTGTGTGCTTCAGATTTATCAGACTTCAAACATCAACTCTATTTTTGCACTTTCGCTGCCAGAAGGATTTTAGTTTCTTCAGGTTTACCTGTTTGTATTTTTGTGAAGATAACTTACTTTCTGCTGTACTCTATACTCCCCTCTTATAAAATTTACATATTATTCATATTGAATTAATTTGATCAACTGAAAGTTGTTAGCACTCTCTGAAAATCCGAACAGAATATCTTTTCTTTCTGTCCTGAACCAAAAAACAAGCCTCTTTATGTGAATGCTTGACATAACCACGAAGGATGAACCATCTTCCAGCAGACAATGCTCAAATATACTGGAGTAGTACACCATTACAGAGACTTTGAATCCCGTGAGAAATTTGACAAAGTTAATGTGTCATTTCCAAATAAACCAATATCAGCTGAAATATGTAAGGTAGACACGGGAGGAAAGAGAGATGGTTCATAAATGAATGAACTAAGAACGAATTCCCAGCCTCCCTCGTTTCTTACCAATTCTGAACATTTTGTCATATCATGGGGAAATTCAGACTTGAATCCAATCATTCAGGATGATACATCTGGTTTAGAGATGCTAACTAACACATGGAATTGCATGAGAAGAGTTGTCTTCCAGTGCAATATTGGAGGACTGACATAACTCTGGTCCTATTATCTTCTGTCACGAACAAGGTTGCTGTATCAACGCTGACTGGATTGGTTGTGCATACTGACCAGATTACATTAGAATAATAGCAATTTCCAAAAC
>NW_025162813.1:0-1584 GCF_004010195.1 Chiloscyllium plagiosum
GGAGAAATTTAATTGAGATGGACAATGCAATAGGTGCTTGAGGCAGAGTGAGCCTGTTTCCCTTGGCAGAAAGATCATTAACCATGGGGTAGAAATTTAGATTAATTTGTGGATGAAAAGAGGGTAGTTGAGGAGAAAATAGGGATCTGGAACTCGCAACTGAAAAGTGTAATGGAGTCAAACCCTAATTATGTTCAAAAATGAAAATTGGATATGCATGTAAATTGTTGTAATTTACAGAGCTGCTACTGGAAGGTGGGATTGATTTGGATAGATCCCTCTCAGTATGCACAGACGTGATGGACAGAATGGTCCCCATCTGTGCTTTCAATGATCTATGTTTCTCTGTTTCCCTTTCAATCCACAATGAAATTGTATTCAAACCACAATGAGAGGACAGATTGATCACAGCATGCTGGAGATTTATTGTTCCTACTGCAATCCATCCAGAATAAAACACAGTATTTGATTGGATCATTCGTACCAGTAACACAGCGAAAGAGGTCAAGTGGGTGCACTTGCAGGTGATGTTGTGAAGCTGACTTTCGGTCGTACAGCCAGACTCACTCCAGATGCCATGACTTGTGCTCCCTACAATGAAAAGTTAGAAAATCAGAGGTGAGCCATTACTCCTCAATTCTAGAGCGAACAAAGTTTATTTTATCAAATGTTAACTCACCTTTTCTGAAATCCCAAAAGACACATTTTCCACTTGAGTTAGTCTAAAATGGAATTGATTTACATCATAAAGGGCTCTCATTCACTTAAATAATTTATTTGTTCAGGTGCACAGCGATGAATGAATGAGTGTTTGTGTTTTCCCTTACCGGCAAGGTTGTGTTCTGGAAGACAATGGTCACAGGGTCGGTGAGGTTTTCAATGGTGACATTGACCACTTCGATTCCACTTACTAGATTGTTTAACACAGTGCTGTTATTGTCACTCTGGAGACAAAGGACAGCAAGAGTAATGTATACTTAAGGACTGTGGATACTTTTTACAGATGGGACTGTGTATTTTAAACAGGATTACATTTGAATAAATTCGTATGTACAAACCTTTTTGCAGAGACTTGGCCTTATTGGTATTTCAGTAAGTGATGCGAAATAAGAAGCATTTCTGAACGGTATGAGTGTGCAGCCAGCATGAAACTGCCCACCCAAACAAGACAGAGGCAGCTTAGTTTTGCAGAAACATGTTTGGATTCATTGGTCAGAATGTCCTCACCAACATATGGGCAGCACGGTAGCACAGTGGTTAGCACTGCTGCCTCACAGCGCCTGAAACCCAGGTTCAATTCCCGCCTCAGGCGACTGACTGTGTGGAGATTGCACATTCTCCCCGTGTCTGTGTGGGTTTCCTCCGGGTGCTCCGGTTTCCTCCGACAGTCCAAAAACGTGCAGGCCAGGTGAATTGGCCATGCTAAATTGCCCACAGTGTTAGGTGCCGCGGTAAATATATGGGAATGGGTCTGGGTGGGTGCGCTTCAGCGGGTCGGTATGGACTTGTTGGGCCGAAGGGCCTGTTTCCACACTCTAAGTAATCTAAAATCATTCCAAAAGGCTGATTAAAACTGAATCCTCT
>NW_025162814.1:0-1584 GCF_004010195.1 Chiloscyllium plagiosum
TTGTTTGAGGTAGGGAACCTATAAAATCAGTCAGTACTCTTGATAAAGTTTCATCAAATGCTGGAATAGCTGCTAAAGTACTTTCCTGCCTGTGGTTTTCCCATTAGCTGACATGTATGACACGCCTTCTAAACTTCAATGACTGATTTGATTAGTCCAGATCAAATGTGTTTGTATTTTAGTCTGTGTTTTCGTAATCCCTAAATGATCTCAAAGCAGGAGCTCATACGCCATTCGCAGCACATCTTTTCTGGACCCTATTAGCAAAACAATTTGAACAATCTGCATTTTTCTCATCTCCTTGAATGTGTGATGGCCTCCATTTCTTCATGAAGACATGATTTCTTAAGTAGTAACGCACAGGAATGCATTCAATTTCTTTCTTTCTTTGTGGATGCCTTTTGATATAAGTGTTTTAACTCCTCACATTCCTGCTGTAATTCAATCAGCATCGGAGAGCTAAAGATGTTTGCATGTTTTCCGATTTACTCCTTCTCTGTTCCACTTACCTTATCACAGTGTGTTTCAGGTGACACTCTTTCAGCTTCATATCTGTGCCTTTTGATCTCTCCTGATTCAGCTTATCCATTTGTGATCTTCTGATCACACAGTTACGTAAAAGTCCTTAAGAAACATTCTCCATGTCTTCAGTTGCCTGCATCTCCACTGCCTTTTCAACTACAGTAGGCAGCACGCCTACCCATGCATCACCCATATCATTTGCAAGGACAAATTGTATCCCTGAAGCTGAGAGTTTGTCGAGTACAAAACAAATTCTCCAATTGTCTGGATTGTCCAGTCTCACTTTGCATAAATGAGAACATTTTTGTCTCAGCATTAATTCCTTTTACCAGTACCTTCTCTGGCAATATTCTCACAGGAGTGTACACCTCCTCGTCATTCAGCATTAGAGAGGATATTGTGTCCCTTAATATTGTAACCAACTTACCTCTTACTCCTGCCTGTGTGAATTCTCTTTACCCTTGCATGTCTATGTATAAACAGATCTTGCACTTTCCGCTAAAACAACCTTTGGTCATATTGTGTATCTTTGGCAGTTGTCTAACGTCCCTTGCGCTTTTTGTTACAAGTCCAACAAATCTTCCAGACTTGTCTGATTTTTCTACATCTGGCTTTCTCCTAGCCCACCAACACTGTGATTCTGCCTGGCCCACTATATTACAATAAAAACACCGGAGCTTTTTTAACTTCTTTCTGCATCACAAGCGTTTGTTCTTTGCCACGTTGTAAGTTATCCTCAAGACTTTTACTGAGATCGAGCTTTCCCTTTTCACAGAAGGATTCATCTTTGCTCCAGTTTTCGAATCCCTTATGGACTGATAACCATCAGCCAATTAAGCAGCTAACCTTGCTGATTTGGCTCTCGGCTTTTCCACATGCGTTTGCACTACTCTGTCACTGAGCCGACCCTCCAAAGGTTTAACCTGACTTTCCTTTTTGAAGTATATGTTTTTTGTATTCAAACACGCTCTCATTTTCTCTCTGTTGTGTTGCTATTTTTCTCTCTCGTCTGCTTTCAATCGTAATTTATTCATGGAATGCCCTGCCAGTAGCAGTGGTGGA
>NW_025162815.1:0-1584 GCF_004010195.1 Chiloscyllium plagiosum
CACTATCCACAACTCCACCAATCTTCGTATCAAGCAGAACGGAGCAACAGATTCTTCCGAGCAGAACGGAGCAACATCCATAGAGAGCTCAGGAAAAGTCAGTAAGGAATAATTTAATAAAGATTTCAACCTGTTTGTACTCAAACATCTTGTGTCTGCTACAGCAGAAACAAACAAACTAGAAGCACCCTGAACAGGGAGAACTGCGTACTCCCCCTGCTTTCTGAACCGTTTTGTTTTCAAATAATCTACAGACTGCCTAAAGCAAGACACTTAGGCGCTTCTGCTTTTACAAACTGTGCTCAAAACAATATCAGGAGAGAATAACATTTTAAAAAGACAAAATAGTGAAACTTATATTACTTACTTCGAGGAGAACATAGAAATCATCGTGGCTAGTACTGCACTTAACATTAAGTTTGCTGGTTAGTGGGCAGTGAATATGGCTATCTGAGATTTTAAAGAGGTCAAGATCAATTGGGCCAATGGACTGAACAGTGGGCAATCTAGTTTCCGAGGAATTGTGTTTTGGTAAAACAAAGACAACACTTAAACGATTGCAAGTAGGCCCTTCTGCAATGTTGTAGAAGGGATGGTATTTCAATTTCATATATTTTTAAAGGTTGCATCACGTTTTACGTATGGTGGCTAAGAAAGCGTTTAGCATGCTTGCTGTCATTATTTAGACGTTTGTATATATGAGTTTAGCCGTCACGTCAGACTGTACAGGAGATTGGTGAGGCCTCTTCTGGAGTACTCCTTCCAGTTCTGCTCTCCCTGTTGTAGGAAGGATATTACTGAACTGCAAAGGGTTCAAAAGTGTTTTACCAGAATCTCGCTGGGAATTCAGTGTTTAATCACTTCTGTCGTTCAAGTGACCTGTATGAGAAGGACGAATTGCACCTAAATGAGAAGGTGACTAATGCACTGGCGGGGAGATATGGAAAAGCTGCTCGGAGGGATTAAAACGAATAAGGTGCTGGAGCGTCGGGGGAAGGTGGAAACATCTCGTTGAAAGAAATCAGTCTTAAGATTTCTACACTTGGGTAACAGAGCAAGTCAGTCAGTGCAGGCAGGTATAGAGCGGAGAACGAGGCAGAACTGCCAAATCAATCTACATTTATTTCAACACAAGAGTCTGAACAGGGAAAGCAGATGAACTCAAGGCAGGTTATAACATTAATTCAGCTACATTTGCAATATTATGCACAATTCTGGTATCACTCATTCTACAGACCAAGAAAATAGCACGGTCTTATTCCCCGAAATAAATCTCTTCTCCAGATTAAATTAATACTTATGCCGTATATATTTTAAGGTTAATCAAGAAACTTAGCTCAATAAAGCATATAGTCAAGAAATAACTCACACTATTCAATACTGCAGACTTATTTGAAGGCCACGGTCTGTTTCTGTTTCTGTTCTGTAACCTCTGCCAAACAGGTTTCTGCAAGATCAGTTGAGAATTTCATTGTTTTTTTTATTTTCCCAGACGCACTCCGATATCTGACAATATATAGATTCTGCAGTAAAAGCAGCAACTGCAGAAGTTCACGATTCTGTCAGTTAGCAATGTTGTTTACT
>NW_025162816.1:0-1584 GCF_004010195.1 Chiloscyllium plagiosum
CAGACTGTCGTCACATTGGAAAAAGGAATTTCCTTCAGTGTAACGGTGATATTTGCCTGCGACAGCACAATTCCGAGAGACACTGACTTATTATCTTCTGGAGCAGCGTGGCCAAGTGAAAGCATGATCGGCCCATCAACCAGAATTCAATACTTCAAAGCTCTCCTCTCCGCTGTACAAAACCTATTTGCTGCTCCTGTCGTCAGATCCCAATCGCTTCAAAGTGTATCTTTTTCTGCTTCCTGTCTCACGTAAACACTTGAAACCTGATCCAATCACTAGTGTTTCCGCTTTAACCCATATTTTGTAACTCCCGAGCTGACGCAGGTACGAGTGACCGCTTGGCCTTTTCGAGCGCTCTCACTCTGGTATGATCTGAATGATAAAGTGCACTGTATCTGATCCGCAGGACACATTGCGGAATTTCCCCACACGGGACGGTGCGATTTATCCCAACCCCGCGGACTGAGCTGCCTCCATTGTTAGAGCTGTCTCCATTGGTAGATTAACACACAGTAACAGTGAAGATCTTTTGATGTCATCCTCGAAGGTGCATGCTCCAAAAAGCTGAAGACTGCGGGAATCTGCTGTGGTCAGCGCTAACAGGGAGCCCCAGCGGGAGACTGGTCGGCCCAAAAACCAGAAATCAATGGATAAAAAGATTATTCTTTTTAGAAGAATCCGATTAAGACCATCATCTTAACACCTCCTGGGGAGAAAATGGATGTGGGAGAGCGGACAGTCTCAACTTGTTCCAGCATTTACAATCTTGGTCCGTGTGACAACAAAAGCAGAAACCTGCAACTGTTTATCTTGCTTTTGAAAAATAGGTTAGTAAAATTTGAAGAGCATAGATATTTCTTCCTGGTGTTCATGAAATGATCAAGAGCAGAGTCCGGTTCCCTGAGTATGGTCTGACTTCTGGGTTATGGACTGTGATATTCTGCTCACATGATCTGAACACATACAAAGAAATGGGCGGCAGGGTGGCACAGTGGTTAGCACTGCAGCCTCACAGCGACAGAGACCCGCGTTCAATTTCCGCCTCAGGCGACTGACTGTGTGGAGTTTGCCCATTCTCCCCGTGTCTGCGTAGGTTTCCTCCGGGTGCTCCGGTTTCTTCCCACAGTCCAAAGATCTGCAGGTTGGGTGAATTGCCCATGCTAAATTGCCCGTAGTGTTAGTTAAGGGGTAGATGTAGATGTAGATGTACGGGTATGGGTGGGTTGCGCTTCGGCGGGGCAGTGTGAACTTGTTGGGCCGAAGGGCCTGTTTCCACACTGTAAGTAATCTAATCTAATAAATGACTCTGTGACAAGATCTGCTGAATCGGATTCCGTGAAGAACAGAAGCCGATGGAATGAAAAGAGCCTTAAGAGCGGAAATGTAGCAATTATTTTTCCAGACTCGAGGAGAGTGCATAAGTATTGTTTCCAGGAGTCAATATCTGTAGAAGTAGACTGAATCAGCGTTGGGTGTTATTGTACTGCATCTTTTGTACAATGTTGCAAAAGCACGGAACTTTTGGATAGAGGGAACAACTTCAAAATCCTCAATGAGGCAAAACACACAAAGGAGGCAACC
>NW_025162817.1:0-1584 GCF_004010195.1 Chiloscyllium plagiosum
TTGAACAAAAGCAGGGGATGGTTTCGAGCCAACGAACTCTGGGTTATGAGCCCAGCACGCACCCGCTGCGCCACTCTGCTCCTGCACTCAGCATCGTTTTCCACAGGTCCCTTCAGCCTTTCGTCTGGCGCGTGGCATGCACGTTCGAGACTGATGTCTTCTTATATGGTGTTGCGCAGACGTATGGAGGCTGCGTAAATGTAAACTTTTTCTAACTTCCCACATTCTGTTGGTCGAACTGTGATTTCACTCTGAAAAGACGCCATGCGGCCCACCTTCGCTCTGCTGGGTCGACACAGTAAGTAAACGTGGGTCTCTATTCGTAGCATTCTCTTGCCTTTTCCATGTAATTCTGCACATTGTTACTTTTAGTATGACCACCGGAGTCCCGTTTGCGTCAAATGAATCTGCCTTTTTGTCAGTGTCAGTTAGGGATTGACTGACCCCAACCACTCCCTGTACGAAAGCGTTCTTCCTAATGTCATTTTTGGTTCTTTTCCTCATGACTTTAAAACTCTACCGAATCGTTGCCGATGCTTTTAGGCGTGGGAGCAGTTTGACTACATTACTTTCTCTGTCTCGACTTCGCATGACTCGGAAAGCTTCAATCGGGCCAGATTTGAAACTTCTGTTCTCCGAAGAGAGCTGTCCCAAATTTCCAATCGAGCCTCATCGCTGACAGCCCTCAAACACCGCACCACTCACGTCAACCTATTCAACGCTATCACCAATCATTTCGCTTCGCTGCTTTCTGTCCCATTGGTACTCTAGGGAGCCCAACCTCGTTTAACGAAGGTGCTTTTTGAGAAAAGTCAAACAGGCACCTTCGCTCAAGGCAGGAAACGCGGGCTCGTCCAGGATTTGGATCCAGGATCTCTCGCATGCCTGCGTCGACGAAGCCCCAAAGCGAGAATCATACCCCTAGACCAACGAGCCACACAACACAGCCACCTGCGCCCCCGCTCTACCTCTTGAACCAGCTGAGTCTTGCTCAGAGTGAAGTAGAGTTGACATTGAACAGGCTTTGGATGTTTTCTCTGGAACGTCGGAGGCGGAAGGGTGGCTTTATGGAGGTTTACAAAATTATGAGGGGCATGGATAGGATAAATTGGCAAAGTCTTTTCCCTGGGGTCGGGGAGTTAAGAACTAGAGGGCATAGATTTAGGGTGAGAGGGGAAAGATATAAAAGAGACCTAAGGGGCAACTTTTTCACGCAGAGGGTGGTGCGTGTATGGAATGAGCTGCCAGAGAAAGTGGCGGAGGCTGGTACAATTGCAACATTTAAGAGGCGTTTGGATGGATATATGAAAAAGAAGTCTTTGGACGTATATGGGCCGGGTGCTGGCAGGTGGGAGTAGATTGGGGTGGGATATCTGGTCGGCATGGACGGGTTGGACCGAAGGGTCTATTTCCATGCTGTACATCTCTATGACTCTGTGAACAGCTGCTTCTCATTCTGTCTCTCTGCTGCCGTTTGCCCGTCCCCAGGAACCCGGCGTTCTCTACTGGCAGAAAATTAAAGCGTTTTCTTTCCAAACTTTTCTCTGACAGCGGAGTGACCAGTGACAAGCATTGCCCTCCTCA
>NW_025162818.1:0-1584 GCF_004010195.1 Chiloscyllium plagiosum
ACAGTCTTTGACTCATTGGGCTGAATCTAACAACAAAACCTATCATTTCCATTGAGTATGACAGAGGGATCGACTGCACAAGGCCGATCTAGTGTGCTGGTGCTATCTTATCGAACCAACTCTTTAACTACTTACCCCACCCCATGGTGTCCCTCTCATTCAATGTCAGCACAATTATTCCAACTTTCCCCCTCTCTCTCTCTTACCCCTCTACTATATCTCCCTCACTAATAGCAATGCATGGATGCAACACTATGGACTGACTCCCTCTGGACACGTCACCATATCCCCACCCCCACCTGTACTATAGTTCGGATGCCCCTGGATATTTTGTGATCTCTGGCATTCGTGCCATCTTTAACTGACCAATGGGCATGCGGTTGAGCTTTCTCAGTTTGGAGCTGCCCTGCATAGTTTACTCTGAACATGGCAGATAAGGGGCATTTACACCACGGTGTGTTGACAGGAGCACGAAGGTCCTAGTGGGTGAAATAATACAGAGGGGGTGGCATTCCCCACCCAGAGTGGGCCACACCACCAGACCCGCGGAGCATGGCCTGAGTTCACCATCCAGCTCAGTGCAGTATCAGCGGTCTGAAGAAATGGCCAGCAATACAAGACAAGCATCAATAACCTTCCCCGCTCTGTCAGGATAAGGTTCACCGTATTCTATCTGCTCTCTCACACTCACTGTACATCTGTTATAGCACCGACCCCCAAACAAGGCTCATGCTCCACCACTCTCAATTATGCAAGCAGCACCTTCTCTCTCTCTCTCTTTCCCCTCTCCCTCACTAATAGCACTGCATAGATGCAATACTATGGACTGACTCACTCTGGACACGTCATCATACCCCCACCACCACCTACACCAGTGCTAATAGCAGGGCTACACACTCCCACCTCCACTCCCTCCCTTTCACGCATTCCAGGAGAAACAGCTTGGAATAGGACAGAGTTGACCAAGTCGGGTGGTGGAGTGCCCGATATCAATCTCGCAGCCACCCCCGTACCTGTGTGTCTCTATTTGACTCAGTGAGTATCTATGTGTAGGTACAGGTGTGACAGTGTCCGTGATGCTTAAAATGACACAACCTCTCCCTCAACTGGCTTCCCCAACCTGATGCAGCGACAGCGACATCGGGTGATAACCTTCGAGGATTCAGTCTGGGAAGGAGAGAGAGAAGCAGCTCACAGCACCATCCAAACTGACAGTGCCATCAACACACACACACACACAATGCTGGTAGATAGAGGGATCCAAATATACTTGGCCCTGCCAGAATGGAAATGCTAACCTCCGAGTGAACCATTTTGTCAGGAGATGAGATGAATTGATTTCTCATTCTGTGTCTTGCAATGCTTAAAAATTACCTGAGAAAGGATTGAAAAATCCAGACAAAGGCCCAGTAGTGGTGGTAATATTGCAGGAACAACATCACTCTGTATCAGATGAAACTGCTCTGTGCTTCCAAAGATATTATTTGAAAAAACAAACAGTCGTGCAATGTGAGAGATTCACAGTAAAGGATTTGTTATCTTCTTAGAGCGTATAAAACTCTGCCATTGATGCAGTGGTGTGGG
>NW_025162819.1:0-1584 GCF_004010195.1 Chiloscyllium plagiosum
GTGTGTCGCTATCACCCTGAAACCATCACACATCCTGCGTCCCGATCACCCTGACCCCATCACACTTACTGCGTTACTAACAGCCTGACCCCATCACAATTACTGGGTCACTGTCTCCCTGACCCCCTCACACTTACGAAATCACTATCACACTGATCCCATCACACGTACTGAGTCACTATCACCCTGATCCCATCACACTTACTGCGTCACTATCACGCCGATCCCATCACACTTACTGCATCACGATCACCCTCACCCCTCTCACTTATTGCATCACCATCATCCTGATCCACTCACACTTACTGCGTCACTATCTCCTTGACCCCATCACACTTGCTGCGTCATTGTCACCCTGACCCACTCACACTTACTGCATCGATATCACCCTGAACCCTCACAATTAGTGTGTCGCTATCACCCTGAAACCATCACACATACTGCGTCACGATCACCCTGACCCCATCACACTTACTGCGTTCTAAACAGCCTGACCCCATCACAATTACTGGGTCACTGTCTCCCTGACCCCCTCACACTTAGTAAATCACTATCACACTGATCCCATCACACGTACTGAGTCACTATCACCCTGATCCCCTCACACTTACTGCGTCACTATCACCCTGATCCCCTCTCACTTACTGCATCACTATCACCGACCCCATCACACTTGCTGCGTCATTGTCACGCTGATCCGCTCACACTTACTGCATCGATATCACCCTGAAAAATCACAATTAGTGTGTCGCTATCTCCCTGAAACCATCACACATACTGCGTCACGATCACCCTGACCCCATCGCACTTACTGCGTTAGTAACAGCCTGACCCCATCACAATTACTGAGTCACTGTCTCCCTGACCCCCTCACACTTACTAAATCACTATCACACTGATCCCATCACACGTACTGAGTCACTATCACCCTGATCCCCTCACAATTACAGCGTCACTATGAACCTGACGCCATCACACTTACTGCGACATTGTCACCCTGACCCGCTCACACATACAGCATCGAATATCACATCTGAACCCTCACACTTAGTGTGTCGCTATCACCCTGAACCCATCACACTGACTGCATCACTATCACCCTGATCCTCTCATTCTTAATGCATCACTATCACCCTGACACCATCACACTTGTTGTGTCACTAACACGCTGACCCCATCAAAATTATGGGTCACTGTCTCCCTTACCCCCTCACACATACTGAGTCACTATCACACTGATCCCATTACACGCACTGAGTCACTATCACCCTGATCCCCTCACACTGCGTCACTATCACCCTGATCCCCTCTCACTTACTGCATCACTATCATCCTGAACCCTCACACTTAGTGCGTCACTATTAGCTTGACCCCATCACACTTACTGCGTCACTATCTCGTTGACCCCATCACACTTGTTGCGTCATTGTCACCCTGACCCGCTCACACTTACTGCATCGATATCACCCTGAACCCTCACAATTAGTGTGTCGCTATCACCCTGAAACCATCACACATACTTCGTCACGATCACCCTGACCCCATCATACTTACTGCGTTACTAACAGCCTGACCCCATTACAA
>NW_025162820.1:0-1584 GCF_004010195.1 Chiloscyllium plagiosum
TCTACCTTATTCAAATATCCACCTTCTCTCCACTTTCTCTACCTCACTTAAATATCCACATTCCCTCCGCGTTCTCTGCCTCACTCAAATATCCACGTTCCCCCTGTTTTCTCTACCTCACTTAAATATCCACATTCCCTCCGCTTTCTCTACCTCACTCAAATATCCACATTCTCTCCGCTTTCTCTACCTCACTTAAATATCCACGTACCCTCCCCCTTTCTCAACCTCACTCAAGTATCCACATTCTCTCTGCTTTCTCGACCTCACTCAAATATCCACATTCCCTCCCCCTTTCTCTACCTCACTCAAATATCCACATTCCCTCCGCTTTCTCTACCTCACTCAAATATCCACATTCCCTCCGCTTTCTCTACCTCACTCAAAATTCCACGTTCCCTCTGCTTTCTCGACCTCACTCAAATATCCACGTTCCTTCCGCTTTCACTACCTCACTCAAATATCCACGTCCCCTCCGCTTTCTCTACCTCACTCAAATATCCACATTCCCTCCGCTTTCTGTATCTCACTGAAATATCCACGTTCCCTCTGCTTCCTCTACCTCACTCAAAATTCCACGTTCCCTCTGCTTTCTCTACCTCACTCAAATATCCACGTTCCCTCCGCTTTCTGTATCTCACTGAAATATCCACGTTCCCTCTGCTTCCTCTACCTCACTGAAAATTCCATGTTCCCTCTGCTTTCTCTACCTCACTCAAATATCCACGTTCCCTCCGCTTTCTGTATCTCACTGAAATATCCACGTTCCCTCTGCTTTCTCTACCTCACTCAAATATCCACATTACCTCCGCTTTCTCTACCTCACTCAAATATCCACGTTCCCTCCGCTTTCTCTACCTCACTCAAAATTCCACGTTCCCTCTGCTTTCTCTACCTCACTCAAATATCCTCTTTCCCTCCGCTTTCTCACCTCACTCAAATATCCAAGTTCCCTCCGCTTTCTCTACCTCACTCAAATATCTATGTTTCCTCCGCTTTCACTACCTCACTCAAATATCTACGTCCCCTCCGCTTCCTCTGCCTCACTCAAATATCCACATTCCCTCCGCTTTCTCTACCTCACTTAAATATCCACATTCCCTCCGCTTTCTCTCCCACACTCAAATATACACATTCTCTCCGCTTTCTCTACCTCACTGAAATATCCACAATCCCTCCGCTTTCTCTACCTCACTTAAATATCCACATTCCCTCCGCTTTCTCTCCCACACTCAAAAATACACATTCTCTCCGCTTTCTCTACCACACTGAAATATCCACAATCCCTCCGCTTTCACTACCTCAATTAAATATCCACATTCCCTCCGCTTTCTCTACCTCACTCAAATATCCACCTTCTCTCCACTTACTCTACCTCACTGAAATATCCACATTCCCTCCGCTTTCACTGCCTCACTCAAATATCCACATTCCCTCCGCTTTCTCTACCTCACTCAAATATCCACAATCCCTCCCCATTTCTCTACCTCACGCAAATATCCACAATCCCTCCCCATTTCTCTGCCTCACTCAAATCTCCACGTTCCCTCCGTTTTCTCTACCTCACTTAAATATCCACATTCC
>NW_025162821.1:0-1584 GCF_004010195.1 Chiloscyllium plagiosum
CATATTCCTCCGTAACAGGCTGGAGAAACTGAAAGGTCTCCTCATGCATCCCTGAGATGGAACCAAGGGAGTGATTGGTCTTCTCCTGTGCACTTACAACAGACACGTGTCTGAATTACCTCCTCCTTTCTCATAAAAATGTCTCAGATAGATTGTATCCTTATCCAATTCACTTGCAACAAGCTCAGTGGGGCTGAATGGCCTCCTGTTATCCCAGCATAACAATCACAGTCACTGTGTGGCCTCTTCCAGTTCCTGTGTAACAGACTTTGACAGGGCTGAATGGATTGACCCTGTTGCAGTGTAATAGGATACTGGTCCGTTATGGTCTACTCTGGGTCCAGTGTTATAGGCTTGAAGGGTTGATTGGCCTACTCCTGTAACTGCATATCAGCCTCCAAGGGCTGAATAGACTCGTCCTGTTCTGGTGTAACAGTGTTGAAGGCCTTAATATTCTTCTGTTGTTTCTGTGTAACAGGCTGGAGAATGATATAGATTTCTCCATTATGTGTGCATTTGGCTTCGTTTGCTGACTCCTTCTGGTCATCTATATTGACATAAGATCATCTTTCCTTCTTGTAAAGTCCAATGTGTATTGGGTCTTCCTGACCATCCTTTCCTTATAAACTAACAGCTTCATTACACAAATCAGTTGAGGGAACCAACTGCTCCAATGTAACAATATGTTTTTCTCAGTGAGGAGATTAAATCTGTACATACTACGCCAGATGTGATCTCACTAAGATGCTGTACAGCAGCAGCAACGCTTTACCAGCCTGGTGTAAGTATCCCACCCAGGTTACAGCAGTCTCAGCTGTGTCTTGCGGTGAATATACAGCATTGTTGAAAGATCATTGTCCTTCTCTACTCCACCAGCAGAACGGGAGATCTGGAGAAAATCGCAGAATAAAGCTTGAGAAGATCATAAATGAGATGATTTCTACCATTTGTCTCCCCAGAACCAACTTCACTGAGATTTCACTGAATCCTGAAAGGTGGACCTCAAAAACAGCAATGAGAAGCAAACATTGATGGGACTTATATATTAAAGTGAAAGCTGCAGTTCAAATGTTGGGCGTGTTATAAAGCAGGAAATGGGGTATACACGTTTGTGAGTACTGCAGTAATAACGTACTGCTTAAATTATATCTAAGCTGCATTAACCCAACTGAATGCTAATGCTGGGAAAAATTGATTTCATGAGCATGCGGGAGATAGCTTGCATTAACATTATTTCGAACACCGAGCTCAAGATCAGGTTATTTAGGAATTGGTGTTGGATGATCAGAAGAGCGAATTAAAAACTTTGCTGTAAATGACCATTTGGGAACAGTCACCGCAACTTTTTATTTGAGATTTGATTGCCTACAGTATGGACACAGGCCCTTCGAGCCAGAAAGTCCACATCAACCCTTCAAAGAGTAATCCACCGAGACCGGTTTCCCTCTGATTAATGCACCTACCGCTATTGGCTGTTCAATATGGCCAATTCACTTGGCATGCACATCTTATGACTCTGGGAGGGAACAGGACTACCCGGAGAAAACCCATGCAGACACGGGGTGAATGTGCAAACTCCACACT
>NW_025162822.1:0-1584 GCF_004010195.1 Chiloscyllium plagiosum
ATGTAACATAGAATTACATCACAAACATTTGTTCGGTACGTTACAGGCCACACTCGCAGGGGTTTAGATGATAAGGTAGATCCCAAGGGTGTGAGGAAAGGAACAGGGAAAGAACACGTAAGAATAAAATAAAAACTAGGGTGGCATGAGCAAACGGTGGCATCCGGTTCTGGATTAAAGAGAGTGGAAACGTCCGTGTCGAAGGACCCTCAACCGTTGTATGAAACAGTGGCTTTGGCAGGGGCACTTGAAGAGGAATTCCAGGCCCCACAGAGTTTGAGTCGTGGGGTGATCACAGAGATCGTGACCACAAACAAGAACTGGAAGACCCCGATGTTCTAGTTATGCTGACTGGGTCTGCGATGGAGAAACTTAAACTGATGCCAACCAAAATGGCAGTGATGAAGAATTAGGCCTCCTGGATTCCTCCATGGCCTTAATTTCCTGTACTTCAGCACTTCTCCCAGACATGAAGTGTGGCCTGACGCCGGGAGTGTGTTAGGGTACCAAACAACTCTGTCCCAGGCGCCTGACATTTCAGTCAATATCCTACTTGAATCTGGCATACACGTTTCAAAATAACGAAGGAGTAGAATGTTTTAGTCAGAGCTCGACCACTCTGCCCATTCGTGATCCATTTTTTCCCCTTTATTTTCCTCTTAGAGTTCATTTCTTTCTTCTCCACTGTCCCTTGATGACTCTTGGTGTCCGATAACGACCAACTTCTTACGACTTCTAATTTGCCATGACTCATGGCCACAGGGAACACATCATGAACAGACTGCTCGCGCTGGTGCAGCGATTCTATGGCCAACTTCCTGTTTGGCACTAAAGACTAACAGAATGATGTACAGGTCTCCTGAAGTTGCTTGACGGCCTCGTAACCTTACGTTATGACGTCCATGCTTGGTTTGGTGTAGTCGCACCCCGAGATTGCTTGCAAGAGTGGTTTGGTAACTACTGCTGCGGCAACCTCTTATTTCTCATGTCGCTGTCTTCCAGAATCATTTGCCGATCTCTCAGCCTGGCATACGCTCGGGCGGGGCCGGGGGTCTCTCTGTCTCGATATGATTCCAGCATGAGCTTCTTGCCTCATCAACTTCCACTATACGCCCGATGTGGTTTGAACACAAGGCTGACGATTGGAGACTGACTGGTACTATCGACTTAGTTGGAAGATATTTTGTTCTGAACTTCCTATTTCAGCAGCTGTGAACTTTTATTTCTCTAATTTCTACGATTTTGTAGCTAAAGAAGCTATACTGAGGTAACTTCTTACCTGAGATGGCGCTGTAAATAGTAATGTGGAAAACATTAGTAAACATTGAATTTACCAATTTGCATACTTGTGTCAGAGAAACATGTTCAATTTCATTCAATTTCATTCCAAGACTTGAAGTTCAATGCAAGGAATCCCCTTGCTATCGACACTGGCGAGTGGGGATGAGGCAGGGATCTGTCTAACTGGTGATCCCTGAAAAACCTCTCGACACGATGTGGGAGCTGTATCAGGAATAAGGAGATGACCTTGTAGAAGATGAGGTTTGCCGAATTAGTTGAAGCACAGGGAATAGAGTTGATCAC
>NW_025162823.1:0-1584 GCF_004010195.1 Chiloscyllium plagiosum
TTCTCATCAAAGGGCAATGCTGTGTGATCAAACTGTGAAGGGGAGGGCAGGGATTAAAGGGTAGGGATTAAATCAAAATAGAGTTGGAGGGGGAAATAATATACTCCACTCTCTGCGGCGCCCACCTCTCCCTGAACAGCTCAAGGGTGTTGGTGGGCACCGCGAGCTCCTTCTCCAGAGACACCCAGGCTCTGAATCTACTGCTTATTTTTTAAAGGGCAATGCAAACTCCTGTTTATATTTTTTTTTTCAAATTTCCACCACCAGGAAGAAAGGAAACACCCATCTCCTGTTTTTTTTTATTTCTATTAACCCCCACACTACCGCCCAACTGCGGTAGTGCTTATTTTTTCCCCAGCACCCATGGTGTGTGTGTGCAGGTGTGAGACACAGTGAGAGACACAAAGTGAATGAATCTTTATTCAATTTCCACCACCAGGAAGATAGGAAAACACCCGGGTGGCCAGTGACAACACTACCCTTCACATCAAAGGGCAGTGCTGTGTGATCAAAAACAGTGAAGGGGAGGGCAGGGACTAAATTAAAATAGAGTTGGAGGGGGAAATGATGCACTCCACTCCCTGCGGCGCCCACCTCTCCCTGAACAACTCCAGGGTGTTGGTGGACACCGCGTGCTCCTTCTCTAAGGACACCTGGGCTCTAAATCTCCTGCTTATTTTTGTTTTATTTTATTAATCAAATTACAAAAACAGTTTACAACAAACAAACAGTTACATTTACAGCTGAAACAAGAGACAGCAATTTTACAAGGGAGAGGAGCAAAGCCAGGACAAACCTCAAATCCCAGTTTCACATAAAGATAAAAAGAAACAACAGCAATGACAGTTGATCTCCTGCTTATTTTTTTTTCTTTTTGTTTTTGTTTTTTTACAGTGAAGGGGAGGGGAGACACTCCTGTTTATTTATTTATTTATTTTTTTCACATCAAAAAATCCCCTGTTTTTTTTTCTCTTTCTCTCTCTTTTTTTTTAACCCCCACACTACCACCTAACTGCGGTAGTGCTTTATTTATCCCCAGCACCCATGGTGTGTGTGCGCAGGTGTGAGACACAGTGGAAGACACAAAGTGCATGAATCTTTATTCAATTTCCACCACCAGGAAGATAGGAAAACACCCGGGTGGCCAGTGACAAGCACTGCCCTTCACATCAAGGGACAGTGCTGTGTGATCAAAACAGTGAAGGGGAGGGTAGGGACTAAATCAAAATAGAGTTGGAGGGGGAAATGATGCACTCCAATCCCTGCGGCGCCCACCTCTCCCTGAACAACTCCAGGGTGTTGGTGGACATCGCGTGCTCCTTCTCTAAGGACACCTGGGCTCTAAATCTCCTGCTTATTTTTGTTTTATTTTATTAATCAAATTACAAAAACAGTTTAAAACAAACAAACAGTTACATTTACAGCTGAAACAAGAGACAGCAATTTTACAAGGGAGAGGAGCAAAGCCAGGACAAACCTCAAATCCCAGTTTCACATAAAGATATAAAGAAACAACAGCAATGACAGTTGATCTCCTGCTTATTTTTTTTTTTTCTTTTTTTTTTCTTTTTTTTTTTTTTCTTT
>NW_025162824.1:0-1584 GCF_004010195.1 Chiloscyllium plagiosum
CGTAAAAGGGTCACTGGACCCAAAAGACTAACTCAACATTCACTACAAAAGACGCCCGCAGACCTGCTTTGTTTCTTCAGCAATTTTTGAACAAGTTCCAATTTGTGAAAGCTTCTCAAACGCCCTGTCCAAAACGGAGCGTCGTGCCCTGGGAACTGAACGATAATGCAAAGTGCACACATTCATTGGCTCTGAAACTGCATATGGCTGGCATCACTGACACCACAGAGCTCTTCATCGTGGTCAGGAAGAAAACCAGAGAGAAACACATTCAATTCAACCGCAGAAGATGACATTAAGATAAAGGAGAAGATTCAGATGAAAAGTGTAAGGGTTTGAGTAATGTAACAAATTGGAAACATGACATCAAGGAGAGACCCTCAGCAGAATGAGAGTAGGAAAATGGAAGTATTTCCGCATCAGAAACCAGGTGATGTCACTGAGTTCACGGCTGATGGTTGAATGGGTCTCTATGTGAATTGGGGGACAGTCAGTAGAATTGAATTGCAGATATTGCAGCTCAAACTGGGCTATCACGTGATGCTGTAGACAACAGTAGCAAGAGAAGCAGGATTGTGTTCAAACATAATCTGTATCATTTTCCCTAGGAAATTCCATCAGTCTATCATTACCACCAAGCCGAGTGATGGTTCAGTGATGTGTGTAGGTGAACATGCCAAGGTCAGGACCATGTGTACCAAAAGCTAATGACAAACCATTAAAGCTACTGCACTTGAATGGTTTCATTCCAAACAGCAGAACTAACATCTGATAGAGAGAACGAAATGATCCCAAGACCAACAGATCAGATCTAAGCTGTGCAGTCCTGCCACATCCAGACATAAATGTCGGTGTACAACGAAACAACTTACTGGAGGAAAGGACTCCAGAAATATCCCCATTTTAAGTAATGTAACAGCCCTGCACATTAATGAAAAAGACAAGGATAGCGTATCTGCACCATCCTCAGCCAGAGGTGTTGAATCGATGATCCACGTCACCCTCGTCATGATGCCACAGAATCACAGATGCCAGTCTTCAACGAATTCGATTCGCTGCACTTGACATGAAGAAACAGTTGGACACGTAGATACCACAAAGGCAATGGGCCCTGACACCATTCCCACAATGGTACTGAAGACTTGTGCTGCATAACAAGCCGTGTCCCCGGGGAAGCTTTTCCATTCCAGCTCCAACTCTGAGAACTCCCTGGCAATGTGGAAAATTACTCACACTATGTCCCGTCCCCTAATAGATTAATAATTACATTCTGAACATTTAACACTCCCTCAGTGCCTTCACGATAATCACATTGGTGGGAGTTCATTTTGACAGAGCTGTCAAGTAGTACAGAAATAACCCGCTCAGTGTGGTTCCCGATAGGTTCCTATGTGGACATAGTGCTGTTGTGGAAATGTCACTGGATTACTAATCCAATACAGGATAATGCTCTGGCAGCTGCTAGAAGTTAAAACAATTAATAAAATATCATGATCTAGAATCTGGTGATGGCAACTGTGACCTTGCATCCAATGTTGATTGTAAACATCAATCTCCTTCCCCAACGTACTTTCAGGAAGTCAA
>NW_025162825.1:0-1584 GCF_004010195.1 Chiloscyllium plagiosum
AGTGATCTGGGATAGAGGGTAATGTTCTTGGTGTGGGAATAGTGATCTGGGATAGTGGGCAACGTCCTCAGTGTGGGGGCAGTGATCTGTGATAGAGGGTAATGTTTTGACAGTGGGGACAGTGATCTGGGATAGAGGGTAATGTTCTGACAGTGGGGACAGTGATCTGGAATGGAGGATAATGTTCTAACAGTGGGGGAAGTGATCTGGGATAGAGGGTAACGTGCTGAGAGTTAGGGCAGTGATCTGGGATAGAGGATAATGTTCTGAGAGTTTGCACAGTCAGCTGGGATAGAGGGTAATGTTCTGAGAGTTCGGGCAGTGATCTCGGTTAGAGGGTAATGTCCTGAGAGTGGGTACACTGATCTGGGATAGAGGGTAATGTTCTGAGAGTTAGAGCAGTGATCTGGGATAGAGGGTAATGTTCTGGGAGTGGTAAAGTATTCTTCAATGCAGTGAAATGTTCTGAGAGTTAGGTCAGTGATCCGGGATAGAGGGTAATGTTCTGAGAGTGGGGGCAGTGATCTGGGATAGAGGGTAATGTTCTGAGAGTTCGGGCAGTGATCTGAGACAGAAGGTAATGTTCTGGGAGGGGGACAGTGATCTGGAATAGAGGGTAATGTTCTCAGAGTGGGGGCAGTGATCTGGGTTAGAGGGTAATGTTCTGAGAGTTAGGGCAGTGATCTGGGATAGAGAGTAATGTTCTGAGAGTGAAGACAGTGATCTGGGATAGAGGGTAAGGACCTGAGAGTGGGTGCAGTGATCTTAGATAGAGGGTAATGTTCTGAGAGTGGGGACAGTGATCTGGGATGGAGGATAATCTGAGTGTTCGGGCAGTGATCTGTGATAGGGGGTAATGTTCTGAATGTTTGGGCAGTGATCTTGGATCGAGGGTAATGTTCTGACAGTGGGGGCAGTGATCTGGGATGGGGGTAATTTTCTGAGAGTTGGGGCAGTGATCTGAGACAGAGGGTAATGTTCTGGGAGTGGGGAAAGTGATCTTCGATAGTGGGTAATGTCCTGAGAGTTAGGGCAGTGATCTGGGATAGAGGGTAATGTTCTGAGAGTTGGGACAGTGATTTGGGTTAGAGGGTAACGTGCTGAGAGTTAGGGCAGTGATCTGGGATAGAGTGTAATATTCTGAGAGTTTGCCCAATCAGCTGGGATAGAGGGTAATGTTCTTAGAGTGGGGGCAGTGATCTCGGTTAGAGGGTAATGTCCTGAGAGTATGGACAGTGACCTGGGATAGAGGGTAATGTCCTGAGAGTTAGAGCAGTGATCTGGGATAGAGGGTAATGCTCTGGGAGTGGTAAAGTATTCTTCGATGCAGGGAAATATTCTGAGAGTTAGGGCAGTGATCCGGGATAGAGGGTGATGTCCTGAGAGTGGGGACTGTGATCTGGAATAGAGGGTGATGTCCTGAGAGTGGGGACTGTGATCTGGGATAGAGGGTAATGTTCTGAGAGTTAGGGCAGTGATCTGGGACAGAAGGTAATGTTCTGGGAGTGGTGAAAGTGATCTTCGATAGAGGGTAATGTCCTGAGAGAGGGGCAAGTGAGCTTCAATAGACGGTAATGCCCTGAG
>NW_025162826.1:0-1584 GCF_004010195.1 Chiloscyllium plagiosum
AGAACACAGCCAGAGAGACAGACAGTACAGAGCTCAGTTAGAGAGTCACACAGTACAGAGCACAGCCACAGAGACAGACAGTACAAAGCATAGTCAGAGAGACAGACTTTACAGAGCTCAATCAGGGAGACAGACATTATAGAGCACAGTCGGAAAGACAGACATTACAAAGCACAGTCAGAAAGACAGATATTACAGAGCACTGTCAGAGAGACAGGCATTACAGAGCACAGTCAGTGACACACATAGTAGAGAGCACTGTCAGAGAGACAGACATTACAGAGCACAGTCAGAGAGACAGACCGTACAGAGCACAGTCAGAGAGACAGACATGTACAGAGCACAGCCAGAGAGACCGACATTACAGAGCACAGTCAGAGAGACAGACAGTACATTGCACAGTCAGAGAGACAGACATTACAGAGCACAGTCAGAGAGACAGACAGTACAGAGCACTGTCAGAGATACAGATATTACGGAGCATAGTCAGAGAGATAGACAGTGCAGAGCACTGTCAGAGAGACCGACATTACAGAGCACAGTCAGAGAGACAGTCGGTACAGTGCACAGTCAGAGAGACAGACATTACAGAGCACAGCTACAGAGACAGACAGTACAAAGCACAGTCAAAGAGACAGACATTGCAGAGCACAGTCAGAGAGACAGACATTACAGAGCACAATCAGACGGACAGACATTACAGAGCACAGTCAGAGAGAAAGACATCGCAGAGCACAGTCAGAGAGATAGACAGTACAGAGCACAGTCAGAGAGACAGACATTACAGAGCACAGTCAGAGAGACACATAGTAGAGAGCACAGTCAGAGACAGACATTACAGAACACAGTCAGAGAGACAGACAGTACAAAGCACAGTCAAAGAGACAGATATTGCAGAGCACAGTCAGAGAGACAGACATTACAGAGCACAATCAGAGGGACAGACAGGACAGGGCACAGTCAGAGAGACAGACATCGCAGAGCACAGTCAGAGAGATAGACAGTACAGAGCACAGTCAGAGAGAGACATAGTAGAGAGCACAGTCAGAGATAGACGTTACAGAGCACAGTCAGAGAGACACACTGTACAGAGCACAGTCAGAGTGACAGACATTACAGAGCACAGTCAGAGAGACAAACAGTATAGAACAAAGCCAGAGAGACAGACAGTACAGAGCACAGTCAGAGAGTCACACAGTACAGAGTACAGCCACAGAGACAGACAGTACAAAGCATAGTCAGAGAGACAGACTTTACAGAGCTCAGTCAGGGAGACAGACATTATAGAGCACAGTCGGAAAGACAGACATTACAAAGCACAGTGAGAAAGACAGATATTACAGAGCACTGTCAGACAGACAGGCATTACAGAGCACAGTCAGTGAGACACATAGTAGAGAGCACTGTCAGAGAGACAGACATTACAGAGCACAGTCAGAGAGACAGACAGTACAGAGCACTGTCAGAGATACAGATATTACGGAGCACAGTCAGAGAGATAGACAGTGCAGAGCACTGTCAGAGAGACAGACATTACAGAGCACAGTCAGGGAGACACATAGTAGAGAGCACAGTCAGAGACAG
>NW_025162827.1:0-1584 GCF_004010195.1 Chiloscyllium plagiosum
CCCTGTCCCCACACTGAAGGGAGACTGGACCTCATGTTTGTCTCGGTCCCCACACTGAGGGGAGACTGGATCTCCTCTCTGTCACTGTCCACAAACTTAGGCGTGACTGGATCTCCTCTCTGTCGCTGTCCCCACACTGAGGAGTGACTGGATCTCCTGTTTGTCCCTGTCCCCACACTGTGGGGAGACTGGATCTCCTGTCTGTCCCTGTCCCCACACTGTGGGGAGACTGGATCTCCTTTTTGTCCCTGTCCCCACACTGAGGGGAGACTGGATCTCCTGTCAGTCCCTGTCCCCACACTGAGGGGAGACTGGATCTCCTGTCAGTCCCTGTCCCCACACTGAGGGGAGACTGGATCTCCTGTCAGTCCCTGTCCCCACACTGAGGGGAGACTGGATCTCCTGTCAGTCCCTGTCCCCACACTGAGGGGAGACTGGATCTCCTGTCAGTCCCTGTCCCCACACTGAGGGGAGACTGGATCTCCTGTCAGTCCCTGTCCCCACACTGAGGGAAGACTGGATCTCTTGTCTGTCACTGTCACTACATTGAAGCCAGACTGGATCTCCTGTTGTTCCCTGTCCAGAAACTGAGGGGAGACTGGCTCTCCTGTCTGCCCCTGTCCCCACACGGAAGGGAGACTGGATCACCTGCCTGTCCTTGTCCCACACTGAGGGGAGACTGGATCTCCTGTCAGTCCCTGTCCCCACACTGAGGGAAGACTGGATCTCTTGTCTGTCACTGTCACTACATTGAAGCCAGACTGGATCTCCTGTTGTTCCCTGTCCAGAAACTGAGGGGAGACTGGCTCTCCTGTCTGCCCCTGTCCCCACACGGAAGGGAGACTGGATCACCTGCCTGTCCTTGTCCCACACTGAGGGGAGACTGGATCTCTTGTCTGTCACTGTCACTACATTGAAGCCAGACTGGATCTCCTGCCTGTCCCTGTCCAGAAACTGAGGGGAGACTGAATCTCCTGTCTGTCCCTGTCCCAACACTGAGGGGAAACTGGATCTCCTGTCAGTCTTTGTCCCCACACTGAGGGAGACTGGATCTCCTTTTTGTCCCTGTCCCCACACTGAGGGGAGACTGGATCTCCTGTCTGTCACTGTCCCCACACTGAGGGGAGACTGGATGTTCAGTCTGTCACCGTCCCCACATTGAGGGGAGACTGGATCTCCTGTCTGTCACTGTCCACACACTGAGGGGAGACTGGATCTCCAGTCTGTCACTGTCCCCACACTGAGGGGAGACTGGATCTCCTGTTTCTCCCTGTCCCACACTGAGGGGAGACTGGATCTTCAGTCTGTCACCGTCCCCACACTGAGGGGAGACTGGATCTCCTGTCTGTCACTGTCCCCACACTGAGGGGAGACTGGATGTTCAGTCTGTCACTGTCCCCACATTGAGGGGGAGACTGGATCTCCTGTCTGTCACTGTCCCCACACTGAGGGGAGACTGGATATCCAGTCTGTCACTGTCCCCACACTGAGGGGAGACTGGATCTCCTGTTTGTCCCTGTCCCTCACTGAGGGGAGACTGGATCTCCTGTATGCCCCTGTCCCCACACTGAGGGGTGAGAAAAA
>NW_025162828.1:0-1584 GCF_004010195.1 Chiloscyllium plagiosum
TTAGGTGGTAGTGTGGGGAGAAGAAAAAAAAAAAAAAGTAAAACCAGTGGAGAAAAAAAAAGAAAAGAAAAAAAAAAAGGATTAGTTCCCTCCAATTCTATTTTGATTTAGTCCCTACCCTCTCCCTCACTGTTTTGATCACACAGCACTGTCCCTTGCTGTGAAGGGCAGTGTTTGTCACTGGCCACCCGGGTGTTTTCCTATCTTCCTGGTGGTGGAAATTGAATAAAGAGTGGTGCACTTTGTGTCTTTCACTGTGTCTCACACCTGCACACACACACCATGGGTGCTGGGGATAAAATAAGCACTACCGCACTTAGGTGGTAGTGTGGGGGTTAAATTAAAAAAAAAAGAAAATAAAAAAAAATTAAGACCATTGCCACCGGGCGGTGGGGATCCCCAGCGGAGGGCTCTCTACGCGGGAGTCCTCCCCCTTTCTCTCGGGGATCTGGCATGGAGGGTGCTGCACGCAGCGGTCCCCTGCAACCGCAGATTGCGGTGGTTCACGGACTCCCAGCCCAGCTGCTTGTTCTGTGGCGCTGTGGGGTCCGTGGACCATGTATATATTGGGGAAAAAAAAAAAATAAAAAAATAAAAAGGATTAGTTCCCTCCAATTCTATTTTGATTTAGTCCCTACCCTCTCCCTCACTGTTTTGATCACACAGCACTGTCCCTTGCTGTGAAGGGCAGTGTTTGTCACTGGCCACCCGGGTGTTTTCCTATCTTCCTGGTGGTGGAAATTAAATAAAGATTCGTACACTTTGTGTCTTTCACTGGGTCTCACACCTGCACACACACACCATGGGTGCTGGGGATAAAATAAGCACTACCGCACTTAGGTGGTAGTGTGGGGGTTAAAAAAAAAAGAGAAAAAAAAAGGAAAAAAAGAGAAAAAAAAAATAAACCGCAAGCAGTGGGGAGGGTGGGTGGAGGTTTGCACAGCTAGGGTTAGGATGAGCAAACTTGCATCACTCATGATATTTTATCAACTGTAGGAGAAACATTATTTGAGAATGTTAAAATGGAGATGTAAAATATAATGTAAAATAGTTAATAATCCTTAGCTATAGGAAAAAGAATTAGAAAATTCAATGTTTGCAAATGAGAAATAAATTTGTAAAGAAAAAAATAAAAAGGATTAGTTCCCTCCAATTCTATTTTGATTTAGTCCCTACCCTCCCCTTCACTGTTTTGATCATACAGCATTGCCCTTTGATGTGAAGGGCAGTGTTTGTCACTGGCCACCTGGGTGTTTTCCTATCTTCCTGGTGGTGGAATTTGAATAAAGATTTGTGCACTTTGTGTCTTTCACTGTGTCTCCCACCTGCACACACACACCATCGGTGCTGGGGAGAAAAACAAGCACTACCGCGGTTGGGCGGTAGTGTGGGAAGAAAAATATAAAGAAGAAAAAAATATATAAACAAGAGATTCTAAAGAAAAGAGAAAAAAATATATATATAAACAGGAGGTTGACGATCAATAATATAAAAAAAAAGGATTAGTTCCCTCCAACTCTATTTTGATTTAGTCCCTACCCTCCCCCTCACTGATCACACAGCACTGTCCTTTGATGTGAAGGG
>NW_025162829.1:0-1584 GCF_004010195.1 Chiloscyllium plagiosum
ACAAATGTATATTTTTTTCTACCTTCTTCGTGTGATTGTCAAGTTAAATGCAGACCAAACCTGGAAAAGTATTCCAAGCTTTCAAAATACAATGAATCGTAAAAGCTGGGATAATGCACCAAATCATTTTTAGAGGAGTCTGAATCACTGCTTTCTAGGAAGTGATGAAATTCTCTGCATTTTACAGTTTACAGTCTGTCATAGTATTTGACACAACGTGTCTCACAGTGATATAGCTGGAGTGACACTGCAATTATGATCAATACAAAAACCTATTCAGCCTCCATTGTTTGTAACTAGTCAGTGATTACTTCTACAAACCGTCTTAACTTGCAGTGCAGTATTAGTTCTGTGAGGTTTAATGCCAGTATCACTATTTAATTTGGAAAAGTGTTGGGTAATTATTGATACACCAGTTGGGGATTTTGAGAATCAGCTCATGTGTTACTCTGTGAAGTATAAAACAGTATTAACATTTATCAAGAATGATCAGAATTCTCTAGCGCAATTATGTGATGAAGATTTATCGTGACTTTATTTTGCCTGTGGTTCTGAAAATTTAAAATGATGGTAGATTTTTGATTTGTTTTATGCAGAGCTAGTTATTGTGTGACCCAGTCCAGAGAATGTAACACTGTGACTATCTTGATTACTGGGGCCAAGGGACCATGGTGACAGTGACTTCAGGTAAGACCCTTGAACTTTCTTAGTGACTTTTTAAAAACTTTCTATTCATGTGACTAATTTCTGAATTAAATGAAACTCAGATTCTGTGCTGAGTTTGGTTTGGTTCGGATTGAATTTTGTTCAGACTGATTACAGACTTCAGTTAAGGCTCAGCAAATAGTTACAGTGGGGATGATGGAGTCAGTTACTCGGTGTATCTCTTTTTTGATCAGATGGGCATTCTGTGTGGCTGGGTTACTTGAAACACCTAATGTCTCTTAATCAGTCAGCTATAAATAATGTTTAATGTCAGTGACACACTGACTGTGAGTTTTATTATCAACAACAAACCCTAAGAATTCAAAGATGTTCGAGATATTACTAAACATGATTAAAATATGCTAAAATATCATTATTCACTTCGTGAATATATGTTCTTACCCTGATTATATTTTCTCATTTATTTTGTTAATTTTGTTGATGACAAGCAGGTTAGAAACTGTCATAAAAATTTTCTTGCGGTGCTATATTGCATTCTGTTGATGAGATTCTGATTGTTTTACTTGATTCTGTTGAATTGAGTTGATTGGATTTTGGCTTTGTTTTAATTGATTCGGTTTGAACTTTGTTGATTGGATTCTGACTTTGGTTTTACTTGGTTTTGTTGAATTGTGTTGATTGGCTTTTGAAATTGTTTATTTGATTCTGTTGAATTGAATTGTTTGGATTCTGATTATGTTTCATTCAAATCTGTTGTTCTGAGTTGATTGGATTCTGATTTTATTTTCCTTGATTCTGTTGAATTGAGTTGATTGGACCTTATTCAGTTTGTGAAATTGATCAGCGTTTTCATGCTTTCTGTAATCGGTGTTTTCTCTCTGGTGTGGAGATTGACTCTCTGGATTACTTTTCATTACC
>NW_025162830.1:0-1584 GCF_004010195.1 Chiloscyllium plagiosum
ATAATCAACTTCATTATTTCTTCAAAAACCAATTAATTTGGGGAGACACAATTTCCCATGCACAAAGACATGCCAACTATCCCTAACTAGTCCTTGCCTTTTCAAATGCATGTAAATCCTCCCGGCCAGGACTCCCTCCAACAACTTGCCCACCACCAATGTCAAGCTCATTGGCCAATAGTTCCCTGACTTTTACTTAGTCCCCTTCAACACTATCTTAAACAAGAGAGTAGTTTACATTTCTGCTTAGGTGAAGCCCATCGCTTCCAAACAGCTTTCTCCTTTCTCAAAAGTGTTCCCAATGTCCCAAAAATCTAAGATGTGGAGGTTCAGTTGTTGGACTGGAATGCACAGAAGTCAGAAATCACATGACACCAAGTTGTAGTCCAACAGGTTTATTTGAAATCACAAGCGTTTGGAGCGGTAACCGCTTTGTCAGCTGAAGTGAGGGAGAAGCACACAGAACACTGGATTTACAAATAGAGAGATCAAGGGCAGAGAGATCAAAGGTTCACACCAATAGTGTGAGGGGTATGTCAAATAATATGTCTCTGCAGATGACCAAGAGTATTACATGGTGTCAGCAAAGTGTCAACAGCTTAAAAATAAGCGAAGGGATGACCTATAATCCGATTAAATGAGGCAGAGAGATAATTACAAAATGTTGAAAATAAGGTGGTGCTGGAGACAAACGAAATGACTGGAATAACATGGAAAAAAAACCCATAAGCTGCTGGAAAAGCCGAGCAGGTCTGTCAGCATCTAAAATCTAAATCACCCCCTTTTAAATCTGCCCTCAAGACACACACTCCCTTCCCTGATCTGTCTTTGCCTAAAGGGTGAAGCATGTGGCATGGGTAATACTTCTGAAAGTACTACCCTGAAGGCCTTGCCTTTCAATCTAATCCTTAACTCCTGAAATTAATCCTGTGAGCCCTCCAAGCTGTCTCTCCCGACGTTGTCAGTTCCTACATGATTATAACCACTAGTTGTTCATCATCCTTTCCCAGAAGGTTATCCAGCTGTTCCGTTATATCCCAAACCCTTGTATCAGGGTGCTCTGTACCATTTGGGTCAAATGATCTTGGCTGCAAACCAGACTATCTATTCCTCAAATATTGAATCACCAGTGGTAACAACTTTTAATCTGCTTACCAGTTTCCCTCATTTGTCAGGGTAGTTTTGGATACCATGATATTGTGGTTTTCCCTTGAGACATCCACCCCTGGTGTAGTCATGTTGCTCACTGAATAGGCATCTAAAATTTCATTCCTATTGGACAGCTCGAAGGAGTCCTGTGTCTCTTCGGCATGCTGTCTCCTTTCCTTTCAGCGAATGGTCATCCACTCACCTGTCATCTCCACACTCCTCCTTGCCTGCCTATCATAATGTGGAGTGACCACTCTCTGGGGTTTGATATGTTCCAGAAACGGCTCTCCTTTTTGTATGATGTTTCATGAGGGGAGTTGCAGTTTAAAATTAGCCCATGTTGTTCAAGAACTGCTACCTTCTGGCAATGCATGCAGATATGACTGTCCTGGACGTCGTGTTGATCTAAAACTTCACACATTTTACATGCCACAC
>NW_025162831.1:0-1584 GCF_004010195.1 Chiloscyllium plagiosum
AGATTCTCCTTTGGTGGAGGTGACCGTTGCCTGTACTTGTATGGCTCAAATATAAATTGTCAATTGTCAGCCCAAACCTGGATATTGTCCAAGCCTTGCTGTATATGGACATGGACTGCTTCACTTTATGAGAAATTATAAGCTACTATGTAAAAGCAGTTGAGAAATAAAACCAGAACATGCTGGAGAGTCTACGTGGGTCTGGCAGAATCTGTGGAGGAAGCATAGAATTAATGTTGAGTCCAATGACTGAGTCAAAATGTGACTCAAATTATTAACGCTGTTTCTCTCTCCAGTGAGGCCGGCAGCTCTGCTGAGATTCTTCAACACTTTCTGTTGTGGTTCCAGATTTTTCTGCAGGATTTTGCATTTTGTTTTATCGAAGTGGTTGAAGACCAAGGTGAGGTGGAGATATGTTCCCTTTGGTTAACCTCAGTGTTAGATCGGCCTGACAGAGTGGCTTTGATTCACATCAGGAGCCACCAATAACATCACAGTGAGAAGCCTCTTGTGAAAGATGCCTGTGGGCACAGTTGATGTGTCTGACCAGAAACTGTATTCATGTATTTACACACATTCTGGTCAAAAAGGATCCAAAACGTATTGATATCCAGCGGTCACAAAGACCTTATCCAAATGGATGGATGTCACATGGTCACTCAATGATCACCAGAGACTTTGAAGAAAGCCTTTGGGTATTGGCTCTGGGGGTAACTATTGACTGATTCTTTATCAAAGATAACATTGAATTTAGTATCCCTAATTTATTCAGGCACAGGGATGGGGATAGATGATTTTCTTCACAATGACAGATGAAATAGGACTGTAAATATCTTTGAGAGTTACAAGGACATTAATATCTCGTTTCATTGCCGTTCCCATCAAATTCCTGACATATTATTCTATGGGAAGTGGGTAATGGCCAGGCCAGCATTTATCCCATCCCCAGAACAAATCATATTGCTGTAGGTGAGTCTGGAGTCCCTAATATCTCGTTTCATTGCCGTTCCCATCAAATTCCTGACATTATTCTATGGGAAGTGGGTAATGGCCAGGCCAGCATTTATCCCATCCCCAGAACAAATCATATTGCTGTAGGTGAGTCTGGAGTCCCTTGCAGGCCAGCTCAGGTAAGGACAGCAGATTTCTTTCCCTGAAGAGCATTTGTGTACCAGGTCGGGATTCTCCCTGACAATAAACAACAGCTTCATGGTCACAGAATGTGGTGCTGGAAAAGCACAGCAGGTCAGGCAGCATTGGAGGAGCTGGGGAATTGACGTTTGAGCCCTCCATCAGGATGAAAGGCCGATACCCAAAACATCGACTTGAGGGCCGATGGGCCGATACTGCGCTGTAATGCTCTCCTGCTCCTCACATGCTGTCTGACCAGATGTGCCTTTTTGACTCCGATCCCTCACTTCTACATTCCTCACTTTCTCCTAACAGCTCCATGGTCCTCTTTAGACAGGATTCCAGATGTTTATTGAATACAAATTGCACCAGCTGCAATGGCTGGATTTGAAACCCCCCTCCCCACCAGGTGCCATGCTAATGGCACGAGTCCATTGCCTTTACTGCCTTAGA
>NW_025162832.1:0-1584 GCF_004010195.1 Chiloscyllium plagiosum
GACTGAGAAATGAATACCAGGTTTAAGGCTCGGTTAAAAGTAGGTTGGATGACGATAGGTGCACACAGGTAGGAGATGATTGTGTTAGGTCCGTCTGAAGGATGGAACAGACAGGTGAGAAGGAATATGTTAAGGTAGGGCAGGTCAATAGGATAGTGTCGAGTCAAAGGGTTGAATCTGGGATGGGAGTGACGATTGGGAAACTAGTGAAGTCTGTGTTGATGCCATGTACTTGTAGTTCCCCGAGGTGGAAAATGACATGTGCTTCCTCCAGTTTGTGGGTGGCCTTGATTAGGCTTTGGAGGAGACCCACATTGGGCACATCGTAGGGGGAGGTGAAATGGTTGGAAACCTTCAGTCTCTATAGCCTGGGCCCGTCGAGATTGTGCTCATCTCCATGAAACACAACTCACTCTTTTTGAAACGTCAAAACAGTTGATCACTGCATTGCTAACATCCTGTAATATTTGTCTAATTTCAGATTGTGACGATTGTGAACCATGTTGCCATCGGTGGGCAATGGTCAGAAATAGCAGAGACATGGTCATTACTGTCAGGTCCATACCAGCCAGCTTCATAGATTCACTGTTGAGAGAAAATACAAAATGCACCGTAACCATCTCTCTGAAGTATGAGTAGAGGGATAATAGACAATACGTTATAAACTCATGTTCACTTCCACCTAGAAGGACAAGGGTGGTAGACACAAAGGAGCATTTCAAATTGTACTCCAAGCCACTCACCATCGTGACTTGGAAATATATCAGTTATTCCTTAAATATCGCCCAGTTCAGATCCTAGAATTTCTACCTCTGCAGTTGATTATGGGTCAGTTTATAGCACACGGACTGCAAGAAGGAGCTCATGTTCTCAACCCCCAACAACCGCATAACCTGTTGTCTAAATGTGTCTGACAGTGAAAACATGGTGAAATAAAATCAGGAGAAAAGGGAGAGTCGGAGTTAGGATATGGTGAACGAATTCGATTGTCACCCCAACCTGATAGTAATTAACACCAAATGATACCTCACAAAACCGGGGGATGTTTACCTTTCGTTATTTCGTGTTTGGTTAGTGAAACAGAATGAACACATTTCCGAAATCTGGGGCTTACATAACTTCACTCGAATATGCTCACATTTGTTAATCTCTCAATGATCATTTTTCACGCTTCTCAGAAGCTATACCGTCATTTACACATTCAGGACTGAAGCACATTTAAAGAAACCCAAATTACGAGCGCCTGGGTCAACAGTCCCCTCGAGTTTACTGAACACACTTTCCTTGTTTCCAGCAAACGCAGCAAATTATAAGTCAGAACGTGAAAAGTCCCAATCTTCAGATTACAACGTGAGGCACTGGAGAGCTAACAAACGAGAATTAACGTTAAAACTACACGTATATGTGACAAAACATCTACTACTTGTGAATAGAAAGAAATATTTGTATTCAAGGCGTGTATTTGTAATGGTCAGAGTTTTCATGATACCCTTACTTCCAAATAACCTACATAAATGATTTAATTTGCTTTGTTTGATTTGTTGTCCCGTCTACTGAAATACACTGACATTCACATGCACTGAT
>NW_025162833.1:0-1584 GCF_004010195.1 Chiloscyllium plagiosum
GCATACATCGGAAGAACTCAACAGTTACTGTTCGAAGCCATGCTTCCCATGTTTGCCAAAGCGGAGATTAAAAAACCTCTGCAACTAAGACAAAAAGTAAAACTTACCAATTGTGGTGGCTTCCATATATACCAGGGTTCCAAGTAGGAATAACAGTGTCGCCCACATCATCGTTGTGGTTATGAGAGAAGAAAAGAACATCCTCTCTTTATGGGTTCACAGCTTACACAGGTGGTATCAATTATTGATGCAATGGCGACTGGCTGCACTTTACGTTCTAATAAGGTGTAGATCACTAACTCAGAGTGACAGTAACTGGAATGAAAAATTGGAAATATTTCCTTAACGCTTACATCAGAAAGCGAGCAGAGTTAAGGGCCCGAGTAATGAGTGAACTATCGAGGATTTAAGTCAATTTTTTTACAAGTATGTGGTTAAGGAATAGGCGATTTGGCACATTGCGTCTGTTCAGCTACTCAGGAAGATCATGTTGAATCTGTAAGACAACTCCATATGCAAGGCTTGGGACCATATTCCTTGATCCTCTGCCACAATGAAAATGATCAATCTCACATTTAAACGCAACAATTGAATTAGCATCGCTAAGCATTTGAGGGTGTGAGTTCCAAACCTCCAGAACTGTTTTAGTGTAGAAGTGCATTCTGTCATCTTTCCTGCATTGCCTGACCCTCGTTCTCAGACTTTGATGTGGACATCTCTGGTTGGGGGAAAGCACAGAATTCTCAACCCGTGTGGTCTCTGTGAGGATGTGGTGGTGAAATGCCTTCTTGATCCGCAGTAATCCATACGTTGCAGTTTACCCACAATGACCCGAGGGCGCGAATTCCATGATTTTGTACCAATAGATATTTGAATTCAACGTCAACCTGTGCACATTGACTGTTCGTATATATCGTATCTTTCCCTGTTAGTAATCCGAACCTTCGATTATATCTCCCAATAACCTTCCAGAGTCTGTGAGATTTCAAGTCTAAATAAAGGACATAGAACAGTTCAAAACGCTAAAGGATTTGGTTCTCGGTGTTGTGCCAGCCTTTTATCCTACTCTAACATCAGGCAAACCGACATAACTTTCATTGCACTAATAGAATTAAAATCCCCACTGTGTGGAAACAAATCATTTGGCCAACAGGTCCACATTGGTCCTCTAAAGAATATCTCACCCAAACCCATGGCCCCACACCTATGAATCTACATTTCCCCTGCTTAGATTACCTGGCCTACACATCCCTGACCACTAATGGCAATTTAACATGGCCAATTCATCTAACCTGCACATATTTGTGGCTCTGAAAGGAAACCAGAGCACCAGGAGTGTAAGCACGCAGAAAAGGGGAAAACGTGCAAACTCCACATAGACATTCCAGTGAGGATGGTATCGAACACGGGTCAGTGGTGCTGTGTAGCAGAAGCGCTAACCACTGAGCGAACGTGACGATGGACTATCTGATTCTATTACCACTGTTGACAGTATATTCCACACACCCACCACTGCCTGTGTAAACAAACCAGCTCTCTCCTCTTCTCTGACCATTCCTCCAATGAGCTTAACTATTCCCCCTC
>NW_025162834.1:0-1584 GCF_004010195.1 Chiloscyllium plagiosum
GGTTAAATAAATGGATACATCCAGGAGATTTAGTGTCTCTTCAGCTTAGGGCATTAACTCTGTGCTGGCTGGTAAAATAAATATACATAACCAGCAGATTTAAAGCCTGCTCATTCTTGGGCACTGACTCTCTGCTGGTTGGTAAAATAAATATATATATAACCAGGAGATTGAGAGTCTCCTCTGTTTGGGGCACTGACTTTTTGCTGGCTAGTTAAATAAATATATATAACCAGGAGATTTAGAGTCTGTTCTGTTTAGAGCACTGACTCGGTGCTGGCTGGTTAAATACATATCACCAAAGATTTAGAGTCTGCTCATTATGGGGCACTGAGACTGTGCTGGCTGGTTAAATAAATGTACATAAACAGGAGATTTAGATTCTCCTCAGGTTAGGGCATTGACATTCTGCTGGCTGGTTAAATAAATATATATAACCATTAGATTCAGATTCTCCTCATTTTAGGGCACTGACTCGGTGCTGGCTGGTTAAATATGTAGAAACAGGAGAATTACAGTCTCCTCAGTTTAGGGCACTGACTTTCTGCTGGCTGGTTAAATTCAGTAATATGACCAGGAGATCTAGAGTCCCCTCTGTTTAGGGCATTAACTCTGTGCTGTCTGTTTAAATATATATCACGAGGAGATTTAGAGTCTCCTCAGTTTAGGGCACTGACCCTGTGCTGACTGATTAAATAAATATATGTCACCAGGAGATTGAGAATCTCCTCAGTTAATGCACTGACTCTGCGCTATCTGGTTAAATATATATAACCAGGTCGATTTAGATTCTCCTCATTTTGGGGCACTGATTGTGGGCTGGCGGGTTAAATAAATAGATATAACTAGGAGATTTAGAGTCGCCCCAGTTTCGGGCTCAGATTATGTGCTGGATCGATATATATATTAGAATCTCCTCAGTTTGGGGAACTGACTCTGTGCTGTCTTTTTAAATATATATAACTTGGAAATTTAGAATCTCCTCAGTTTGGGGCACTGACTCTGTGCTGTCTTTTTAAATATATATAACCGGTATATTGAGAGTCTCCTCAGTTTCGGGCACTGACTTTTGGCTGGCTAGTTAAATAAGCATATCTAACTAGGAGATTTAGAATGTTCTCAGTCTAGGACACTGACTCTGTGCTGGATGGTTCAATAAATATCACCAAAATTTAGAGTCTGTGCATTACAGGGCACTGAGACTGTGCTGGCCGGTTAAATAAATATATATAAACAGGAGATTTAGAGCATGTTTAGGGCATTGACTCGGTGCTGGCTGGTTAAATACAGAAATATAACAAGGAGATTTAGAGTATCCTCAGTTAAGGACATTAACTCTCTGCTGTCTGTTTGAATCTTCTGGTTATATATATTTAGAGTCTCCTCAGTTTAGGGCACTGACCCTGGGCTAGCTGGTTAACTAAATAGATATATCCAGGAGATTTAGTGTCTCCTCAGTTAAGGGTACTGACTCCGTGCCTGCTGTTTTAATATATATATAAAACCAGGATATTTAGGGTTTCCCCCATTTTGGGTACTGACTCAAAACTTTACATTTTAATAAATATATGTAACAAGGAAATT
>NW_025162835.1:0-1584 GCF_004010195.1 Chiloscyllium plagiosum
CTTTTGAAATGAGAACATGGAAAGGAGACCCCTGGTTGAAATGGAAGAGGAAAGGAATAGATTACCAGGATGAACAAGAAATGGGGGAGGGGAGAAACTGCTTCAGTGAAAGGAAAATTCTAAATCTAATCCCAGGGTTGGACACTTGCTGTTAGAATAATGACAGACATGGAGAGTTTTGTTTTAATTTATGCATAGCAGTAATTTACTGAGGCCTTTCATTACACAATCGTATATGACAGTTGCTTCATTATCCAGTGAACTGGAGCTCACCCTATATGATTGTTGATGAAATCTTCTTGCACAATTGTCAGTGACTGACCAGGTCGTTCCTTCCTGATTGCAGTGCTAAGTCGATCCTTGGTCTGTGTTTTACTTCTTGCCTGCAATCATTTACTGCAACATCAGTATGTCTGCTATGTTCAACACATTTGGTCAATTTAATTTCACTTCCCAGACACTTCATTGTCCACAGGAGAAAGTGAGGACTGCAGATCTGGAGAGTCAGAGTCGAAAAGTGAGGTGCTGGAAAAAATACAGCAAGTCATGCAGCATCCAAGCAGCAGGACAATCGATGTTTGGGGCATAAACTTCATTAGGAATGTGTTGACTTCATTGTCCATGACAAACTGAACTTTACTGACTGCACCTTCCTTTGTTTTTATTGTGATACCAATTTCATTGATTCTGTTGGTAACAAGTTTCAACATTTTACCAAAACTGAAGTTCTCAGATTCCTCAGTGCATTTCCAGAGAATTCCAGAGAACCAGGCTAATAGTCTAGGGCATGGGTTCAAATCCAGCCATGGCAGCTGGTGAAATTTAAATTCAATTCATAAAATCCAGAAATGAAAGAAAGAGTCTATAATGATGACCATGAAACTATCAATTGCTCTTTCTTGAATGAAAGAAACCTTCGTCCTTATCTGCCATGTGACTCCAGATCCAGTGCAACGTGATTCACTTTTAACAGCTTTCTAAAATGGCCTAGCAAGCCACTCAGTTCAAGAGCTATCAACAATGGGTGACAAATACTGAGTGACACCTACAAGCAATGAAAACGTAAAGAAAATTAAATACACAATTATCTTTTATTTGCATGTACATCTAATCCTTATATCTGTATTTTGTCAGATAACCGTATCCTGTTTTTACTGCGTAACATTTTGAAATACTCATGTAATACTTTTGAGCTTTGCTTTAAGACTAAAGATGTTTTGCTGATCATATTTGAATTGGAACTCTCAAACTAGAAGGAAGTTAAATGAATAACATAAATTGATAGTTCCCAGACTACACAATGGACATGCCTGGTGGTCGTGACAATATTATTTAATAACATTTTTTGGAATAATCCTAGTCCTTGTCATTAGCTGTTCATTATTGTTAAAGGCAGGCGTGGTTAACAAAATTACTGTTATGTTATTTGTCAGAAACAATATTCTTGAATTTTATAGTACTTGGTGAAAAGTCCATGTGACAACATTTCTTCAAATGACCAGATAATTTTAAACAGGATAATAATTAAATCTTTAAATCTGAATGTCACGGAGACAGTAGAGGTATCTGTGCAATAATAACTTT
>NW_025162836.1:0-1584 GCF_004010195.1 Chiloscyllium plagiosum
CATTGCAGAGGCTCTGCCTTCCCCTGTCTGTATCTCATTGCAGACGCACTGCCCTCCCCCGTCTGTATCCCATTGCAGACGCTCTGCAGACACTATTCCCTCCCCTATCTGTATCCGACTGTAGAGAGTCTTCTCTCCACTGTGTGTGTCCCATTGCAGATGCTCTGCACTCCCTCTGTCTGTATCCTATTGCAGACGCTCTGACCTCCCCTGTCTGTATCCCATTGAAGACGCACTGCCCTCCTCCTGTCTGTATCACATTGTAGATGCTCTCCCCTCCCCGTCTGTATCCCATTGCAGACGCTCTGCCCTCACCCATCAGTATCCCATTGCAGACACTATTCCCTCCCCTGTCTGTATCCCACTGTAGACAGTCTTCTCTCCACTGTTTGTATCCCATTGCAGATGCTCTGCCTCCCCGTCTGTATCCCATTGCAGACGCTCTGCACTCCCTCTGTCTGTGCCCCATTGCAGACGTTCTGCTCTCCCACTGTCTGTATCCCATTGCAGACGCTCTGGTGCATGAGCAAACTGAGCTCCATCTCCTTCATCCGGTTCATTAGAATAGATTGTAATTTGTTGATGACCTCACACAGATCCCTGAAGAATTCCACTCGTTACAGCTTTCCAAACACAAAATGAGTAATGATCTATACTCTGTATTTCCTGACAGCTACCCAGGGCGCCCCTGCTTCTGCATAACAGCCTGGGATGGTAAAATGGCGTCCCCCTGCGCTGTGTAATTTACTGAATACTTCATTGTGTTTGGTGCGGCCTGTTTGGTGCAGCCCATTTTGCCGCAGACCCATTTAGGCGCAGAATTATTTCAGCGCAGCTCATATTTATTCCTTTTCAGGTTTCGATAAAAGCATTAATCAAAGCAATAAAAACAGAAATAATATTTATTCTCTTTAGTACAAATGTTAAAAAGACACTTGAGTAAGTATAACATTTGTGGAATTTATATGAAAGAAATTTAAACAATGAGGACAAAACAAACAATAATGCAGAAGCTGCCTACAGGAGATGACAATGCGAACTTGATGTGGAACATCCAGTTATTTGGAAATATATTGACAGTTTACGAAAGGTTCAGAGAGGAAGGAACATTTACTGTGAGCATCTGACAGCAGGGCACGATATTTCAATGAAGTTAAAGAAGCATTTGCTGGAATACAAACACTGGTAAGAAGATTTAGTGAGAGAAATGATGTCGAGTATTTATGAGGATTGCCCATAATTTTGAATGAACGTCATGTTTTAGATTTTTCGTAATGAACTTATATCGTTTATTTTTTTCTTTTTAACATTTTTACTGAAGAAAATAAACATTATTTTTATTTTCAGTCTTTCATTAATGCTTTTAACTAAGCCTGAAAAGTGAGAGAGATGAGATTGGAAATGCCAGCGAGTTTAAATTGAGAATTGCTCTTTACTGAACATTGCTGCTTACTTGGTTGGTGGGACGTCGATGTTTCAGAATCTCCACACAAGGTGTCCGGGTCCTCTCTGGCTCTTTCCAGGATCCTCCCGACATGTCGATGTAGGGTGAAGGAAAGGATATCGGGCACTCTAACACCCGGC
>NW_025162837.1:0-1584 GCF_004010195.1 Chiloscyllium plagiosum
TGAGTTATCTCATCTGCGGTATTACTACCATCTATTAAAAATAGGACACACGCTTGGCTCTTTTAACGTCCTCTCTGTTCTTGCAGAAGCATCTCTATCCTGGAATCGGTAACAACTATTCCTGTCCCTCCTCAAGCCATGTCTCTACAGCGACCACATTAAAACCCCAGGTACCAACCAATTCTGCACTTTCACCCTCTCCTTGTTTCTAAGTCTCCTGGCATTGAAGCACACACATTTGAAACCAACATCTTGATTGCCAGTGCCGTCTCGCAACACTTCAAACCTATCCCTGACATCACTACCCTCAACAATCTCCCCCGAAGGGAGTTGCCAAATTTCTTCCAGGATACTGGTATCCCTCTGCTTCACGTGAAGACCATGTTGCTTTTAGAAGTCCCACATTCCTCAGAAAGAGCTCGAATTATCCAACAATCCAAAACCTTCCCTGTTGAACAGTCCTGCAGTCACGTGTTCCGCGTCGCGTTCTCCCTGCTCCTTACTTCACTAGCACGTGGCACGCACAACGAACCAAAGATAACAACTCAGTTCGTTCCTGCTCTCAGGTTCCACCCTATCTCCTTGAATTGCTGCCTCCAATCCCTATTTTTCTTCCTCACTATGCCTATGTGGACCACAACTTGGAACTGCTCTTGTTCCCAAACAAGGATCTGGAAAACACGACCGGAGACATCTCGAACGCTCGCACACAGGAGGGAACACACTCATCGCGAGTCTCTACTTCGTTCCCCCAAATTCTCATATCTGTCCCCGGACTACGAAATCTGCAATGATTGAAGCTCTGCTCGTTTTCCCCACTCCGATCTGAGTGACAGGGACAGAGTCTTCGAGAGGTGCCTCTGCTCCAAAGCGTTTCATTGGTAAGTGGTCGTCCCTGCAACAGCATCCAACATGGTTTACTTGTTTTGAGGGAAAAGACCACAGGAGAAATCTGCACTGCCTGCCAGCTCCCTTTCAGTCACCTGATGGTAACCCAACTATCATCTTCACGGAGCTGTCGAATAACTACTTCCCTGAAAACCTTCTTAATAACGCCCTCCGCCTCCTGAATGATCCGAAATTCATCCAGCTCTAGTTCCAGTTCAATGATACGGTCCTCTAGGACATGCAGCTGCGTGCACTTCCCACAAATATAGTCAGCAGGTACATTAGGGGTGAGCGTTTCCTCCCATAAACTGCAGGAGGAACATTCAACTGCGTAAACCGACACTCCCACTGCTCTAATTTTCCCAATACACCGCTGAAAAAGGGAAACACGAAAGAATATATCTATCACCTCACTAACCGATGCACTGATGTGTTTTTTGTTTAGAGGAGGATTGCTGGAAGGCACTGCAAGAGTAGTGTTTAAACTAAACCAACTGCCCAAATATGGAAACTTGTGACCTCTCCGACAGCCTCCTACTCGAAGCTCCCACACTTCCTGCTGGAACAACAATGGCTGGGTCCGGCGCTCAGAGGAGTGGTTACGAATATTTTGCTTACCTTCCTGACACCCACTTGCTCGACGCTCGCGAACACCCGACTGCACGAAAAACAATGGCGGGCACTGATGCTAAGGGT
>NW_025162838.1:0-1584 GCF_004010195.1 Chiloscyllium plagiosum
TTCAGGACCTAAAATTATTGAATTTGATACTGGTGATAGAGGTGTGCAGGGTCCCCAAGTAGAAGATGAGGTGTTGTTCTTCCAGCTTGCGTTAACATGTGGCACTGGAAAAGCACAGCAGGTCAGGCAGCATCTCAGGAGCAAGAGAATTGATGTTTTGGGCATATCCAGAGTTAAATAAGAGGGATGTGTGGGGTTGGTGGGAAGGGAGCTAGGAAGACAATAGGTAGATGTAGGTGGAGGGTAATGGAGAGATGGTGGAGGGGATAATTGGAAAGGAAGATGGACAGGTGGGACAGTTCAAGAGGGTGGTGTCGAGTTGAAGGGTTGGATCTGGGATAAGATAGGGGAGGGGGAATGAGGAAACCTTGATTCTGTGGTTAAAGGGTCCCAATGTGGATGATAAGGTTTTCTTCCTCCACGCGTCGGGTGGCTGGGATTTGGTGGTGGAGGTGGCCCAGGACTTGCATGTCCTTGGCGGAGTGGGTGGGATAGTTGAAGTGGTCGGCCACAGGATGGTGGGGTTGGTTGGTGCATGTGTCCCAGAAATGTTCCCTGAAACATTCTGCAAGTTGGTGTCCTGATTCCCCAGTGTAGAGAAGACCACATCGAAAGCAAAGGCCGTAATAGGTGAGGTGTTTGGATGTGCGGGAAAATCTCTGCTGGATGGGGAAGGGTCCTTTGGAGGTGAGGGGGGAGGTGTGGGCACAGGTTTTATACCTCTTGCATTGACATGTAAAGGTGCTGGGAGTGGAGTGTGGGTTTGATGGGAGCATGGATCTGATGAGGAATTCACAGGGAATGGTCTCTGGAATGCTGAAAGGAATGGAGGTGTGGGAAGTGGTGGAGATGCACTGGAGAGTATTGTTGACCACATGGGAGGGGAAATTTCAGTCGTTGAAATACAGGGCGTTTTGGTATGTTCTGGAGTGTTCTACCAGCTTGCATCAAGCTTCACTGGAACACTGCAGTAAGCATGAGACAGAGATGTTGGCCAGGGAACAGGCTCGTGTGTTACAGTGACATGCAACTGGAAGCTCAGGGTCTGTTTTGCAGCAGAATGTAGATCATCAGCTGCCATTTCCAGTACCTCCACTGAGATTCTGCCAGACTCAGGTTCCTGTCCCCTCCATTAACAGCTATGCACCCTCCCAGCCAGATTGTTATCCAATCCTTTGTCTTTCCAAAGGTTCCTGTCTCTCTTTGGGCTCTGTCCCCACATATTATTTACTCTTTTACCCCTATCTCCTGCAGTCCAAAGATATGCAGGTTAGGTGAATTGGCCCAGCTAAATTTCCCGTAGTGCTCAGGGATGTATAGGTTAGGTGCATTAGTCAGGAGAAATGTAGAATAATAGGGTCGGGGAATGGGTTTGGTTGTGAAACTCTTCAGAGGGTGGGTGTGACTTGTTGGGCAGAATGGCCTGTTAGCACACTGTAGAGATTCTAATTTTCCCAGCTGCCTCGGTTCTGAGGAAGGGTCACTGGACCTAGAATGACCCTTGGTGTGTGCAGAAGGAGGAATCGGGAAAGGGGAGTTGGATCCAGTTTAGATTGGGAGGTACAACGTTAAAAATCACACACC
>NW_025162839.1:0-1584 GCF_004010195.1 Chiloscyllium plagiosum
TTCCCCATTGTACGCTGATTGAGAAAGTGAATTCGCATAGGGTCCAGGCTGCACTAGCTAGAAGGATAGAGAAGTGGCTGGGCCACAGCTCACGGAGAGTGGTAATGGAAGGGAGTTTCTGAAAATGGAGACTTGTGACCAGTGCTGTTCAACAGGGATCCGTGCTGGGACCACTGTTGTTTTCGATACACAGAAGTGATCTGGATGAAGGTATAGATGGCCTGATTAGCAAGTTTGCAGATGACACGGAGATTGGTGGAGTAGCATTTAAGTCATCTTCTCAAGATACCTTAAGGTTTTGCAACAAAAGGTGACATCTCAGCTCAAACAATGCATTAAAGGTGTAAGGTCAGAGTCTGTCTGCGTCCCAATCTTCAGTTAGACTGGTTCTATTTCCAAGGTGGAGTTAACAAAATATTTAATGCATTGACTGCCTGCAGTGTGGGCATTTTTGAGCAAAACAGAATGTATCTGCAAATATAGGTCTGCAAATTTAATGATATTAAACTGATGTGGTGGTTAATACAGCTTGTTAATTCTCCAATGCCTCCTGGCACTATTCTGTCCAACGAAATTCCAAGTTCTTCTTTAGTAAATCTGCCAGTAGTGCCCCCATGCTGCTGAAATTTGGAACAAACTTTCTGTCTAATCTGCTCAGTCCCAAAAGTCGAAGCACCTATTTCTCCATGCTCAAGGAAATTCCTCCACTCGTTCCTTGGGATCATCCTTCCATGTTCGATGTTATGTCCCAAGAATGTCACAAATTATGTTTTTTTTTAAAGTTTATTTCCAGCTTTGTTTTTAGGAATCACTCAAAGAGTTTTGCCAACTGTCACATGCAATTTTTCCATGAATGGCTAAAGATCACCACGTCATCAGGTTATTTCTTAATGGGGCCACAAGTTTGTTCATGAGTCTTTGGAATGTGGCTGGTGTGCTTTTCATTCCAAAGGGTATTACTTTGAATTGATACAGTCCATTTGGGTTTACAAACGCAGAAACTTGTTTCCCTTTCTCTATTAAAGATACCTGTTTGTAACAATGCAGTAAATCAACTTTATGGTGTAACTGGCTTTTCCAACATTCTCTGTACTGTCCTCCACACTTAGTATTGGCTATGAGAGCGATTTTGTTACGTCGTTGACCTTCCAATAGTCCAAAGAAAATTGTTGAGTTCCATCAGCTGTGGGAACTAACAAGATCAGCGAACTCCACTCCACTCTGCCTCGGTTCGATGATGTCTTCATTGAGTATCACATTCACTTCCTTCTGGACCTGTTGGGCTTTGAAAGGATTAAGCCAGTAAAGATATTGTTTTATTGGAACAGCATTTTCTACTTCCACCTCATGAACACTGGTATTAGTCCTCCCATTTTATTCCTGCATATGTCCTCATAATGCTACACCAAATCGTTCGACTGTGTTCTTTGCTCCTGAGACAGATAGTTAATTCTCCCACCCCATTCTTTAAGGACTACCTCATTATTTAACGTACTTTGAGGCACATCAAACTCCATCACATCTGGAGCTGATTTCTCACTAGCCAGGACCATAAATAACACCTACTTCTCCAATTCCCTGTCG
>NW_025162840.1:0-1584 GCF_004010195.1 Chiloscyllium plagiosum
GTCCAAGTAACCTCCTTGCAAATTTCTTCTGCACTCTTTGCAATCCTCTCCCATCATCTGCAATTCCACACGCACATGCCCACTTTTCTTCCTTGAGTTGCCCTGTTCTCTCTCGAGTTATTCTTAGTCCTATAATTCATTTAAATTAGCTCTTTTGATTCACCCCACCGTCTCAGCCCAGGGCTATCTCATAGCCCAGTTTTGCCTCCGGATTTCCTTCTTCAGTAAGCTCCAGCATTTTCTGTATACCTTCAGCTATTCCCTTGATCCTAGCTGCCTCCACGTCAGCAATGCATCCTGATTTATTCTGGTCAAAGCACAAACTCTTGTGCCATCCGCGGTTGAGTAGTCCTTTCAGCATGACTTTTCACCCTCACAGGGACGGATAGACATTGAACTCCAGCTATCTCACTTTTAAAGGCATCCCACTTGCCAGAGGTCCCTTTGCCTTCGAACAAACGGGTTCAATCAACCTCTGCAAACGCCTGACTACTTCCATCAAATTTTGCCTTGACCAAGGTTCAAACTTGAATCTTTGACTGGCATCCTTCTGTTCTTTTGAACGGGTCTCGAGGCGAAATGATCGTCTTCCCGTCTCTCAGCAATAGACTTAAGATGCCAAATGATCAGCAATTCATGGATTATGAGGAGTCTTTAAACTTTATTTTGTGGAGGTCCCTCCTTTCACCATTGCTGAAACACAAACAGTGCAAAGTACTCCTCAACTCTTAGAAAGATCTTACAGAGTTGCAGAAACAATTCAATATGCTCTTAACGATTCTTTTCGTTTCCACTCCAACTTTCCACTCTCATGTGAGAGCAGTCTCGCGTGGACACAACGGTATCTTCTTATTGCTGTGTAAAAGACACACGGGGTGAGTCGACTTTCACATTTTTCCTGAGCAGTACTGTCAATGTTCTGAATGATTCGTCACGGTTATGAAAAGTTTTTCTAACAGGGCAGTTGCGATTCATTTGGAGATACAGTTTTAATAAGAGCAGCATTACACAAAGTCAATGAGGAATGGACATTGTTATCCTGGTTTATGATATATGGAAATTGCCTCAACAGTCAGTTTATGCAATGGTCTCTGAATTTATCCCTGTGACCTTTGATTAAAAAAAGGGTGGAATATATGCAAGCCAGCAGTGCTCTGACATTACTCGCAAAAACAAAAAGTAAAATTGAAAAGGAATGAAAAATTTATGATCCATGCCTCAGCAAAAGTTATAAATTACATCGAGAGATAGCGTACGGGTTCCTTTTCTTTCTGTGATGTGAAAAGTAATGAAACAAAGAGGTTAAACTGTTTGTTCGGTGACTGTGATTAATTCTATTTTCCATTGATTGTAATTATCGCAGTGGAAAATTTCCTACTTTAAATTATAAAAAAGGCGCCATTCACGGGGTTATCCCATGCTTTGTGTGTGAGAATCAGGGTTCTGCAGCTCCAGACAGGGGGAGCGGAGATATCAGAAACTCAGAACATTTGACTGGAATGCAAAAACAATGGGCAGGGATTTATTTGGAGATATTTGGTTTCTTTCTACATATTCTGCTTCAATGTCATTATCACTACGGAT
>NW_025162841.1:0-1585 GCF_004010195.1 Chiloscyllium plagiosum
AGATGGTGGTAACGTTGGCCTTGAATTTTGAGTTGTCGTTGTCTGAAGGTTTCGTAACAGAGGACTGGAGGTTTGCAAAAGCTGTGCCCTTGTGTAAGAAGGGCAATCCAGATTACCCAGGTAATTATAGACCAATGAGCTTTATGTCGGTTGGCAGAAAAGGTTTGAAAAGGATTATAAGTAGTAGGATTTATAATCATCGAGCAAGAAACAATTTGATTGGAGATAGTCAACATGATTTCGTCACGGGCATGTTTTGAGGAAGTGACCAAGCATGTGTATGAGGGTAGGGAACTTGGCGTGGTGTACATGGACGTCAGTAAAACCTTTGAAAAAGTTCCACAACCTAAGCTTTTGAAGAACACGCAGAGGTATGGTATTGAGAGTGATTTAGCAATTTAGATTCGAAATTCGCTTTCTGTAACAAGAAATGAAGTGGTGGATGATGGAAAATATTCAACCAGAAGTCCAGTTACTTGTGGTGTGTCACAACCAAGTGTTTTGGGACAATACCGTTTGTCATTTTTACAAATGACTTGGACGCCAGCGTATGTGAATGGCTTAGCAAGTTTGTAGATGATGCTAAAGTCGAATGAGTAATGGACAGTGTGGAAGAATTTTGTAGGTTGCAGGGAAATTTGGATAAATAGCAGAATTGGGTGAGAGTTGGCAAGTGGAGTTCAATGCAGATAAATGTGAGGTGATATCCAATGGGAAGAATAACAGGAAGGCCGAATACTTGGTGTATGGAAAGGCTCTTGGTAGTGTGGACGTGCAGCGGGAACTTGGTATCCATGTGCATCGATCCCTGAAAGTTGCCACACAGATCGATAGTGCTGTTAAGAGGGCATATGGTTTGTTAGTTTGTATTGGAAGTGGAATTGAGTTCCGGAGCCATGATGTCATGCTGCAAATGTGCAAAACACGAGTGCGACCTCACATGGGATATTTCGTGTAGTTCTGGTCGCCCCATTACAGGAATGATGTGGAAGCACTGGAAATGGTGAAGAGGAGATTTACGAGTTTTTTGCCTGGTCTGGAGCGAAGGTCTTATGAGGAAAAGTTGAGGGACATTGGTCTGTTCTCGTTGGAGACTACGTGTCTAAGAGGAGACGTACAAGAAGATCAGAGGATTAGATAAGGTGGACAATGAGAGTCGTTTTCCTGGGAGGATGACGTCGTCTTGTAAGAGCGGTCCCAGCTGCAATTTGATTGGTGACAGATTTAAGATCGATGTCAGAGGCAGGTTCCTTATTCAGAGAGTGGTAAAGGCGTGGAATTCCCTGCCTGCCAATGTAGTTAACTCAGCCACATTGGGAGCATTTAAGCAGTCCTTGGATGAGAATAAACATTATGATGAGATAGTATAGGAGAGGGGTTTACATTAGTTCGCATTAGAATTATTCTCTTATGCCTTTTCTTTCTGATGTCCCGATTCGCTCACTTTCTTTTTTTTCTTCTTAAGTTCACATTCACTTATGTTCTTATTCATAATATTCTTATTCTCGTATGTTCTTATTACTTTGTGTCCATTTTTGTCTCAGGTCGTAACCTCTTATGTCTTTTTGCCTCATGTTCTTATTCT
>NW_025162842.1:0-1585 GCF_004010195.1 Chiloscyllium plagiosum
AGGTGGGATCAGTTTAGAATTTCAATCACTGCCTTGATTCCCCCCTCCCCAAGTATCTTTTTTACTGAAGTAAATAGGAGAAGGCATGTTAAAGAAATATATCTTAAAGTGGGAACGTTCATGGCTGCATATTCACTGGGACACATAAAAAGAGACAGAAAAGCTCTGAATTTTATTTTATTTTCATATACATTCATTTCCATACGATCAGAAAGACCACCTATTTTAATACTCGTGATGTGGGACAGAATCTTGTTGAAGTGGTCGGGTCTTATTAGCTGGCTGGAGAGCCAGTGAGTTATCGATGGGGCAAGGGCAATTATAATGCGATTAGGCAAGAATTAGGATGCATAGAATAGGGTAGCAAAATGCAGGGGGATGCAGATAGTAGAAATGTGGAGCTGGTTTAAGGAACAGATATTGCGTGTCCTTAATAAGTATGTCCCTGTCAGGCAGGGAGGAAGTGATAAGGTAAGGGAACCGTGGTTTACTACAGAAATTGCATCTCTTGTTAAGAAGAAGAAGGAAGCTTATGTGTTGATGAGGCAAGATGGTTCAGATGAGGCGATGGAAAGTTACAGATCAGCTAGGAAGGATTTAAAGAGAGAGTTAAGAAGAGCAAAGAGAGGGCACGAGCAGTCTTTAGCAAATAAAATAAAGGAGAATCCTAAAGCTTTCTATAGATATGTGAGGAATAAAAGAATGATTAGGGTAGGAATACGGCCAGTCAAAGACAGAAGTGGGAAGTTGAGTGTGGACCCTGTAGAGGTTGGAGAGGTGCTAAATGGACATTTCTCATTGGTGTTCACTCAGGAAAAGGAGAATATTGTAGAGGAGAAGAATGAGGTACAAGATATTAAACTAGAAAGGATGGAGGTTAGTTACGAACAGGTGTTATCAATTCTAGAAGGAGTGAAAGTAGACAAGTCCCCTGGGCCAGATGGGATTTATCCGAGGATTCTCTGGGAAGCTAGGGAGGAGATAGAAGAGCCTTTGGCTTTGAGTATACATGGACTTCAGTAAAGCCTTTGATAAGGTTCCACATGGTAGGCTGTTGGAGAAAATGCAGAGGCATGGAATTGAGGGTGATTTAGCAGTTTTGATTAGAAATTGGCTTTATGAAAGAAGGCAGCGAGTGGTGGTTGATGGCAAATATTCAGTCTGGAGTCCGGTTACTAGTGGAGTGCCAGAAGAATCTGTTTTGGGACCACTGCTGTTCGTCATTTTTATAAATGACTTAGATGCAGGCATAGGTGGATGGATTAGTAAATTTGCAGATGACACTAAAGTTGGTGGAGTAGTGGACAGTTTGGAAGAATGTTATAGGTTGCAGGAAGACTTGGATAAACTGCAGAATTGGGTTGAGAGGTGGCAAATGGAGTTCAATGCAGCTAAATGTCAGGTGATGCACTTTGGGAAGAATAACAGGAAGGCAGAGTACCAGGTTAATGGAAAGATTCTTGGTAGTGTGGATGTGGAGAGGGATCTTGGAGTCCATTTACATAGATCCCTGAAAGTTGCCACCCAGGTGGATAGTGCTTAGATTAGATTAGATTAGATTACAGTGTGGAAACAGGCCCTTCAG
>NW_025162843.1:0-1585 GCF_004010195.1 Chiloscyllium plagiosum
CCTTCCTCTGTACTGGAGTATGCCCATTCTGAAATCCGATCAGCAGGCCTTTAAACAACTCCCACATGGGAAATGTGGACTTGCTCAATAACAGCTCTTCCCAATTAACTCTCCCTAGCTCGTGCTTAATACTGTCTTAATTTAGCCTCCCCGAATTCAGTACCTTCCCACAAGGTCCTGACTTATCCTTATTCATAACGATCTTAAAATAGAAGGAGTTGTGATCACTGTATCTAAAATGCTGTCCCAGTGAAAGATCAGTTAGCTGACCAGGCCCATTAACCAATACAAGGTCCAATGAATCAGATCGCAGATTGGAAGAACAACACCTCATTTCCCGCCTGGGTTGCCTACAGTCCGGAGGACTCAACACTGAGTTTCCAATTTCAAATAAGCTCCCTCCCCATTCCCTAACTCCCTTCCCACCCCCTACCCAACCCTTCCACCTCTCCCTACCACTAACCGGATTCATTCCTCCCATTGACCAACCAGGCCATACCCACTATCTATGTTCACCTCACCACTCCGCCTCTTTCCCCACCCAAAACGCTCCCCCATGCCCCACCCCTTTATCAGCAGCTCCCTTTACCCTCACTCCAAAAGCATTGACCTCTCCACCTCCTGATGCTTGCTGTGTTCTTCCAGTCTCCTGCTTGTTTCCGATGGTTAGTAAGGTGGCAGATGGCAGGTGGTGGTGGTGTAGTGAACAGTGAAGTAGATTTACCTCCGTGTGAAACAGAACCTTGATTAGACCGGCCAATCATGAGCTGATATAAGGTTGGGTTTTAGGAGCTGTTTTACAGATGGTGATGGTCCATCAATCTTTCAATTGATCTCAGGCTCCATTATGAAGGCCCAAGCAAACAGAGTTCATCCAGAGTCAGTTCCCACTGACCTCGATGGAGTCAGTGAGTGCCGCAAAACCTTCTCATGGCAGCACTGAGGGGGTCGGATCATCTGCCACATCCAACCCCATTCCGCAGTGTCGGAACGGCCTGTCACTGAGCCCTCTGACTGGGCCGTGGATTACCCACCAACATAGTGGCTGATTGGTGGAAAGAAACAAATAAGGAGAGGGACTGATATCGGCATCAGGCCAGGGGGGAAGGGAATGGAACCAGAGATAGGAAATCATTGCCGAAAATACATCTGTAATCAAAAGACACGGATTATTTACAGTATATTACTCTGTGTAATAGGAACTCTCCTTTTTTTATTTACTTGTGTCCAGATGAGTGGATGAGTTAATTCCGTGAGGACAGAAGACTGCCATTGCTGTTCCCACTCTGACCTGCAGTGACCGATGATACTTGCCTCCAGGTCATTGACCTTGTATCTGGTTCTCTCACTGACAAATGGTTGCTGGGATGATGTTTTTCTGTGCATGTCGGATTCCTCTTTCAGTTATACTTTTGTTATACAACTTTCTATTAACGGTTGCTGATTGCTGACAACACTTCCCACTGTTTTGCTCCTCCAGTCTCTTTGGGTTTGCTCCTCAGATGGAATCATTCCTTGCCCGTTAGGAAAGGAGTGTTACCGTGTTGCTGCTCTCCTTCTCCTGTTAGTCCATTCCTCACCTGGA
>NW_025162844.1:0-1585 GCF_004010195.1 Chiloscyllium plagiosum
GGAGGGCAAGAGGGAGGGAGGGGGCAGGGAGAGGGAAAGTGAAGAAGGAGGGGGAAATCATATGATTTAGATTTATTCTACCATTTGGGAATGAACAGGAAGTCAGATCCCATCCTTGAGCGATCGTCTCTTGCGAACTGTGAGTGACCCCAACGTGAGGAAAACACTTTCCTGTCCAAGAGAGCGGAGCCTCTTTGTTCAGACCCAGCTCCAACCCCGAAGACCAGCACCAGGCGTAAAATCTCCGTCCCACACATCGGTGGGGGGTGGGGGGGTGGGCCTTGGCCCTACGGCCGAGAGACAGAGCAGTCCCAGTGTGGGTCAGAGGTCGGCCTGGGGGCTACTCTCCACCCACCCCCTCACCCCCACCCACCTCCACACGGCCCGCGCTCCAATCGCTACCCCCCCCCCCACACGGCCCTTTACCACGGAACCTAACCATATCTCGTAAACACACACAGCCCCATCCCTAGAAAACGCAGTCTGCATACTACGAAAGCCATGGGCCCTGAGAACATCCTGGCACCAGTACTGCAGACTTGTGCCCCAGAACTTGCCGCTCCCCATGCCAAGCTGTTTCAGTAATGGCTACAACACTGGCATCTCCCCTGGCGATGTGGGGAAATTGCCCGGGGATGTCCTCTACATCAATCCCACCCGGCCAGTTACCGCCCCCCCCCATCAGCCGCCTCTTGACCATCGGGAAGGTGATGGGAGGTGCCATCAAGCAGCACCCGCTCAGCAATAACCTGCTCAGTGATGCCCAGGTTGGGTTCCCCCAGGGGCCCCTCAGCTCCTGACCTCATTACAGTCCTGGTTCACACATGGAGTTCCAGAGGGGAGGGGAGAGGGACAGCCCTCGACATGATTCAACCGAGTGTGGCATCACGGAGCCCTGGTAAAACTGGAATCAATGGGTATCGGGGGGGGGGTGGGGGGGCCAACTCTCCACTGGGTGGGGTCAGACCTGGCACAGGGGAAGGTGGTTGTGGTTGTTGGAGGGTCAGTCATCTCCGCTCCAAGACATCTCGACAGGAATCCCTCAGGGTAGTGTCCTAGGCCCCAAACACCTTCCGCTCCTTCATCAATGACCTTCCCTCCATCACAAGGTCCAATGTTTGCCAACTCTTGCACACTGTTCCGCGTCATTTAAACACAACGTGGCCCAGTTACAGCACGGGTCTGTCTCACTAAAACGCAACCCCGTCCTGCTAAATTGAATTGGACGACACAGTAGACAGTGAATGAGATTTTCTAAGATTACAAAGAGACCCTGACCAATCGGGTCAATGGGCTGAAAGATAGCGAGGTAAATGCGACAGTGAACAAGGGTAGGGCTTATCCAATTAATGAGGTTAAAAACAAGGGCTGCAGCTGCTGGAAAATGGTCAGACCCTGGGTCGTACTGGAGACCAGAGGGGCCGAGGGAATCAGGGACACCACTCTGTGAAGTTTGTGTCACATGTAGACAAGGGGGTTAAGAAGACTAGCCTTCATTGCTCAGACCTTGGAGTACAGGAGTTGGGGAATGTCATGATGGGGTTGTACAGGACATTGGGGTAAAAACAATGACTGCAGATGCTGG
>NW_025162845.1:0-1585 GCF_004010195.1 Chiloscyllium plagiosum
CATAGACATGTACAGCATGGAAACAGACCCTTCAGTCCAACCCATCCATGCCAACCAGATATCCCAAACGAATCTAGTCCCACCTCCTAACACCGGCCCATATCCCTCAAACCTTTCATTTCATATACCCATTCAAATGCCTCTTAAATGTTGCAATTCTACCAGCCTCCTCCACATTCTCCTGCAGCTAATTCCATACACGTACCACCCTCTGCGTGAAAACAATTGCCCCTTAGGTCTCTTTTATATCTTTCCCCTCTCACCCTAAACCTATGCCCTCTAGTCCTGGACTCCCCGACCACAGGGAAAAAATACTTTGTCCCTCATAATTTTGTAAACATCGATAAGGTCACCCCTCAGTCTCGGACGCTCCAGAGAAAACAGCCCCAACCTATTCAGGCTCACCCTGTACCTCAGATCCTCCAACCCTGGCAATATCCTTGTAAATCTTTTCTGAACCCTTTAGTTTCACAACTTCTTTCCGATAGGCAGGAGACCAAAGTTGCACGCAATATTCCAAAAATGGCCTCACCAATGTCCTGTACAGCTGCAACATGACCTCCCAACTCCTATGCTCAATACTCTGACCAATAAAGGGAAGTATACCAAACACCTTCTTCATTATCCTATCTACCTACGACTCCACTTTCAAGGAGGTATGAAGTTGTACTCCAAGCTCTCTTTGTTCAGCAACACTCCCTAGGACCTAACCATTAAGTCTATAAGTCCTGCTAAGATTTGCTTTCGCAAAATGCAGCACCTCTCATTTATCTGAATTAAACTCCATCTGCCACTTCTCAGCCCATTGGCACATATGGTCCAGATCCTGTTGTAATCTGAGATAACGCTCTTCGCTGCCCACTGCACCTCCAATTTTGGTGTCATCTGCAAACTTACTAACTGTACCTGTTATGCTCGCATTCAAATCATTTATGTAAATGACAGAAAGTGGAGGGCCCAGCACCAATACTTGTGGCACTCGACTGGTCACAGGCCTCCAGTCTGAAAAACAACCCTTCACCACCACCCTCTTTTTTCTACCTTTGACCCAGTTCCGCATTCAAATGGCTATTTGTCATGAGTTCTGCAATTATGCAACGCTCGAAAACTTTCATTTTTTTTCTGTTTGCCGTAAGAAATTACATTTGTGTATGCGTCTGTGTGTGTGCCTCTGTATACGGGGCAGTGACCCAGTCTGAGACCTACTTCATTGGCAATAATACTGAACTTGTTACCTTTAAAATTCGTTGTAACCAGAGGAGTAGTGGGACTGGAAATGGCATCGGTCACCGTCCAACATTGTTCAGAACATGAATGAAAAATTCTCAAAGGACTGTTCAAGTGGAAATTTTATTCACCAGGAGTTAGTGGTGCCTGGGTGTTTACACTAATTCAAATTTGTCTTTGTTAACCATTTGACAGCCAAGTAAATGAAGGAAAATAGTGAACAGAGAGAAAAGTGCCGTTGAAACATTGCCATATCAGTCATGATCTTTGTTCCTTGTGGAACAGTAAAGAAGTGTCTAATCGCCCACTCCTGATACTCAATACATGGCAGGAAGGAAAGGGTCGTGCGAGGGAGCCG
>NW_025162846.1:0-1585 GCF_004010195.1 Chiloscyllium plagiosum
GCACATGTGCAGAACGGTAAGAACACCGGCACACACACAGATTAGTAAGAACACCACCACATGTGCAGAACGGTAAGAACAGCGGCACATGTGCAGAACGGTAAGAACACTGAAACATACACAGAACAGTAAGAACACCGGCACATACACAGAACGGTAAGAACACCGTCACATGTGCAGAATGGTAAGAACACCGGCACATACACAGAATGGTAAGAACACTGGCACGTAGACAGAATGGTAAGAACACTGTCACATGTGCAGGATGGTAAAAAAACCGGCACATACACAGAATGGTAAGAACACTGGCACATACACAGGATGGTAAGAACACTGTCACATGTGCAGAACGGTAAGAACACTGGCACATCCACAGAATGGTAAGAACACTGGCACAAATACAGAATGGTAAGAACATCGGCACATGTGCAGAACGGTAAGAACACCGGCACATACACAGATTAGTAAGAACACCATCACATGTGCAGAACGGTAAGAACACCGTCACATGTGCAGAACGGTAAGAACACCATCACATGTGCAGAACGGTAAGAACACCGGCACATGTGCAGAATGGCAAGAACATCGGCACATGCACAGAATGGTAAGAACACCGGCACATACACAGAATGGTAAGAACACCATCACATATGAAGAATGGTAAGAACACCGGCACATACACAGAACGGTAAGAACACTGTCACATACACAGAATGGTAAGAACACCGTCACATGTGCAGAATGGTAAGAACACTGACACATACACAGAACAGTAAGAACACCAAAACGTTTGCAGAATGGTAAGAACACTGACACACTTGCAGAACGGTAAGAACACCGGCACAAACATAGAACGGTGAGAACACCGTCACATGTGCAGAATGGTAAGAACACCGACACATAGTCAGAACGGTAAGAACACCGGCACATACACAGAATGGTAAGAACACCGGCACATACACAGAATGGTAAAGAACACCGGCACATGTGCAGAACGGTAAGAACACCGGCACAAACATAGAACGCTGAGAACACCGTCACATGTGCAGAATGGTAAGAACACCGACACATAGTCAGAATGGTAAGAACACTGGCACATACACAGAATGGTAAGAACACCGGCACATACACAGAATGGTAAGAACACCGGCACATGTGCAGAACAGTGAAAACACAGGCACATACACAGAATAGTAAGAACACCGTCACATGTGCAGAATGGTAAGAACACTGACACATACACAGAACAGTAAGAACACCATCACATGTGCAGAATGGTAAGAACACTGACACATGTGCAGAACGGTAAGAACACTGGAACATACACAGAATGGTAAGAACACCGGCACATACACAGAACGGTAAGAACACTGGAACATACACAGAATGGTAAGAACACCGGCACATACACAGAATGGTAAGAACACCGGCAAATACACAGAATGGTAAGAACACTGTCACATACACAGAATGGTAAGAACACCGGCACATGTGCAGAATGGTAAGAACACCGGCACATACACAGAACAGTAAGAACACCATCACGTGTGCAGAACGGTAAGAACACCGGCACATTTGCAGAACA
>NW_025162847.1:0-1585 GCF_004010195.1 Chiloscyllium plagiosum
GTAGAAAAGGTAGTACAGGGGTATGAGTCAATTCGAGATTTGATGGGAATCAATGAATGAGAGATTCGGTGCACAGTGCCATTACATTGGAAAACTGGTGTGAGTGTCAATATATTAGAAAATTGGAGCAGAGCATGTCTAAATTGGGGAATAGGGGCCAGGGAATCAATAAAAAGAAATGTTGCAAGCATCGGTAAATTGGAGAGTCAGTTCAGTGCACCACTTATGGGCGGCATGGTGGCACAGTGGTTCGCACTGCTGCCTCACAGCGCCGGAGACCCGGGTTCAATTCCCGCCTCAGGCGACTGACAGTGTGGGGTTTGCACGTTCTCCCCGTGTCTGCGTGGGTTTCCTCCGGGTGCTCCGGTTTCCTCCCACAGTCCAAAAATGTGCAGGTCAGGTGAATTGGCCATGCTAAATTGCCCGTAGTGTTAGGTAAGGGGTAAATGTAGGGGTATGGGTGGGTTGCGCTTCGGCGGGCCGGTGTGGACGAAGGTCCTGTTCCACACTGTAATGTAATGTAATCTAATCTAATCTAATCTAAATGAACAAATATAACCAGCAGGGCATCCGTACGTTGAAAATGTGTATCAGGGAAAAACTAAATGGAAGGAATTGATGCAGGGCAACAATAATTGGAGAATTCATCCACGTGCCGTTAAATTCTAAGTGGGAGGACTGGGGCAGGATAACCTCAATGAGTTGGTGAAATTCCCGAATTAGTGCAGGATTGGTAAATGGGAGAAATGGTGCAGGGAAGGAAAGCACTAATTAGAGCCTTAGAGATGTACAGCACGGAAACAGACCCTTCAGTCCAACATGTCCACGCCCAAATTTAAGAATTCTGTAAGCATTACACTAAATTGGAGAATCATTGCAATAAAATACTAATTTCGAAAGGGCTTATCGAAATGTGAGAATTTTCAACAGGACATCAGATAATGGGTGCATTCGTGCAGTTCAGTGCTAATTGGGTGAGTTATGCTGTGTTGCACTAAATGGGAGAATTGGGGCAGACAATACATTTTGGAAGGTTTGGATTAGGGCGCCCGGAAATTGGGGGAATGCATCCGTCAGTATGGATTGGTGTAAGGCAGCACTGAGCCTGTTCAGGACATCAGTAATTGAGGGAAATGCAACACTGAATTGGAGAATTGGTGTGGGGTATCAGGAAATGAGAGACCTGGTGCAGGGTGCTGATCACTTCGAGAATTGGAGCAAATGAGAGAACAAGGGCAGTGAATCAGTAAATAGGACAAATTTTGCAAAGGATTACTGGTCCAGATTCAATACAGTGTACCAATAAATGGGGAAGTTGTTCCAGTTCACCTCTGAGGGGAGTATATGTGTTGGATTGGTAATTTGGCGATATGATACAGGGATCGCAAGATTAGAGAATTCTGGCAGCGAACTACTAAATGGGAGAAATGTTGCAGGGAAATACTGAATGGAAGAACTGGTGCACAGTGGAGCTAAATTCGGGAATGGGTGCATGGCACCAGGAAATTGGAGAATTAGAGTAGCGCACAATTGAATGGTCGAATCAGGCAGGGGCATCAGTAAATGGAAGAATTAGTACAGGGAT
>NW_025162848.1:0-1585 GCF_004010195.1 Chiloscyllium plagiosum
GCTCTGAACTTGGACAGAGCTGCCATATAAATAGGGGTGTTTGTGCAGCAGCTTACATTGCGCAGCATGTACCCAACTTCTTCAAATGTTTCATAGTCATAATCATTTAACTGATCTGGGACATCGAGAATATATAAAACATATAGCAGCCAGAGAAGGATGAAGTTTCCGGATATGGTGAAGAGAAAAATCACTGCCTTAATTCTACTCTTCATCTCGGGGTCAACCTGCTTCCCTTCCTGACTCTGACCCCTCGGTCCCTTACGGGCTTGACTTGACTTAAATAAAATGTGTGCGATTGTCAGAACATTGAGGAACACAATGAAAAAGAATGGCCCCAATGGGGTTAGAGCCACAGCAAATGAGTGGAATCCAACCCAGCGAGAGTCAGTGAAGTAGCTTCGCTTATTCCTGCAGTAAAATGGTATGTTCCCGATTATCTTTGTGGGTTTATATCTAAAATACCGAGGGACATTTTTTAAACAAAGCAGAATCCCGGTTATTGAGAGAATTGCAGATGTGTTTTTCCCCAGTACAATATTTAGTTTTCAGTTTGTGGTAAAAAAAAGCTGACAAACCAATCGAAGGTGAATGCGACGGTGAACCAGACAGAACAGTCTACAGATGCACGGGTCAGGACTTGGATAACACTGCACACAGGAGTGATGTCCAGGAAACATAATGGGAAATAATAAAAAATTATTTGCCTCAGTATGACCTCACTGATCATGACCAGTAGATCCGCTGCTGCCATGGACACCAGATAGCGTGTTGTGCAGATAGTGATCCCTGGGAGAGGATCATGATAGCCATGAAATTCACTGTCAGAAGGATAATGGAAAAATGACTTCATGTTAATGAACACGCTTTACTGCATAAATTTAAAGTCAATCTGTATAGTTGCTATGACAGGGATTTGCGATCACCCAGTATTAAAAGAATTGTGATGTAAACTGTAAATGTGTAACTTGCCAATTTCTAGCTTGAATAGAAACAGGCAGCCGGTGAACAGCATTTGGAATCTAGGATACCGGTCATAAAGGTACCCCCCAAAACATGTAACATTTAGCAGGATGCATTTACACCACATGTAGCCATGATTCTCCCAAGAAGAGTCAATACAGCTGGATAATATGGTGAGAGAGTTGGATGGCTCCACACGATAGGGAAGTACTAAAAGTTTAACTACTCTGATTCCCCCAAGAAGTATCAATACAGCTGTATAATATGGTGAGAGAATTGGATGACTCCACACGATAGGGAAATGCTAAAAGTTGAACCACTCCCTTCTTTTCATTTTGTATTCCCTATGTGTGTGTGTGTGTGCCCCTCTCTCTGAGACTCTGTGTGTGTGCGTGTCTGTGTGTGTGTGTGTGTGTGTCTGAGGCCATTCCCTAACTTCTGAAAAGTGAAGTAAATCTCTACAGTGAATCCTAGCATTAAAATATGAGGAGGGAAAACATCATCACAGCTGTTAAATATCAAAAAAGGGCATATATAAATCGATTATTATGAAAGAGAAAAGGGGTATGCGGACAGGTAGAGAAAGGTTTTTTTTTAATGATCAGTTTGAGGGCAGATGCAG
>NW_025162849.1:0-1585 GCF_004010195.1 Chiloscyllium plagiosum
CGTACACGATTAAGGTCAGCAGCAGCAGCAGTCAGTGGTGAGGCCTGGTGTCCCCAGTGTAATTCATCAGTAGCAGTCAACAATGAGGACAGGTGCGCTTAATGACGGCGAGCAAAGCATTCAGCGGCGGGGTCTGCTTTGAATGATGTACCTCAGCAGCAACAGTCAGCAGCCAGAAATGCTGTGCCCGATGTAGGTCAGGAGCAGCAGCAATGACTGGTGTGCCTGATGTAGGTCAGCAGCAGCTGTGATGACTGGATGCCTGATGTAGGTCAGCAGCAGCTGTGATGACTGGATGCCTGATGTAGGTCAGGAGCAGCAGTAATGACTGGAGTGCATGATGGAGGTCAGGAGCAGCAGTGATGACTGGTGTGCCCGATGTAGGTCAGGAGCAGCAGTGATGTCTGGAGTGCCCGATATGGGTCAGGAGTAGCAGTAACGACTGGTGTGCCTGATTTAGGTCAGGAGCAGCAGTGATGACTGGTGTGCCCGATGTAGGTCAGGAGCAGCAGTGATGAATGGAGTGCCTGATGTGGGCCAGGAGCAGCAGTGATGACTGGAGTGCCCGATGTAGGTCAGGAGCAGCAGTGATGACTGGTGTGCCTGATGCAGGTCCGGCACAGCAGTAATGACTGGTGTGCCTGATTCACGTCAGGAGCAGCAGTGATGACTGCTGTGCCCGATGTAGGTCAGGAGCAGCAGTAATGACTGGTGTGCCTGATGTAGGTCCGGAACAGCAGTGATGACTGGAGTGCCCGATGTAGGTCAGGAGCAGCAGTAATGACTGGTGTGCCTGATGTAGGTCAGGAGCAGCAGTGATGACAGGAGTGCCAGATGAGGGTCAGGAGCAGCAGTGATGACTGGAGTGGCCGATGTCGGTCCGGAGCAGCAGTGATGACTGGTGTGCCCGATGTGGGTCAGGAGCAGCAGTGATGACTGGAGTGCCTGATGTAGGTCAGGAGCAGCAGTGATGACTGGAGTGCCCGATGTAGGTCCGGAGCAGCAGTGATAACTGGTGTGCCCGATGTAGGTCAGAGCAGCAGTGATGACTGGAGTGCCCGATGTAGGTCAGGAGCAGCAGTAATGACTGGTGTGCCTGAAGTAGGTCAGGAGCCGCAGTGATGACTGGAGTGCCTGATGTAGGTCAGCAGCAGCAGTGATGACTGGAGTGCCTCATGTAGGTCAGGAACAGCAGTAATGACTGGTGTGCCTGATGGAGGTCAGGAGCAGCAGTGATGACTGGAGTGCCTGGTGTGGGCCAGGAGCAGCAGTGATGGCTCGTGTGCCTGATGCAGGTCAGGAGCAGCATTGATGACTGGAGTGCCTCATGTAGGTCAGGAACAGCAGTGATGACTGGTGTGCCTGATGTAGGTCAGGAGCAGCAGTAATGACTGGTGTTCCTGATGTGGGTCAAGAGCAGCAGTGGTGACTGGTGTGCCTGATGTAGGTCAGGAGCAGCAGTGATGACTGGAGTGCCTGATGTGGGTTAGGAGCAGCAGTGATGACTGGAGTGCCCGATGTAGGTCCGGGGCAGCAGTGATGACTGGTGTGCCCGATGTAGGTCATGAGCAGCAGTGATGACTGG
>NW_025162850.1:0-1585 GCF_004010195.1 Chiloscyllium plagiosum
TTGTTTTTACTGAAATAAACTTTCGGCATCTGCTGTGGCAGGATTTGAACTCGGGTCCCAGAATGTTATCGGGGTCTATGGATTAACAATCTAGAGATAACACTACAAGGCCATCGTCTCCCCATCATGTTTGATCATTGTGAAATGTTAATTTAAATATCAGTCAACGTTATCAACTGAAATTCCTTTCTTTCTATTTTCCAGCTCATTGTTAGCAACAAGTGCTTCAGCTGGTGATTATAACATAAGAACTAGAAGCAGGAGGAGGCCGTCCAGCCCTTCGACCCTGCTCCATCATTCAATAAGATTATGGCTGATCTTTTTGGGGACTCAGCTCCACTTACTCAACCTCTCACTGTATCCGTTATTTTCTTCCATTTTTAGAAACAAATATACCTTACTTTAAAACAGTTTCCTGAATAGCGTCAATTACTTCACTGGGCAAAGAATCCCACAGATTAACAACTCTCTGGATGAAGACATTCTTTCTCAATTCAGGCCTAAATCTGCTTCCTCTCGTCTTGCAGCTGTACCCTCTTATCCGAGCTTCACATGTCTGTGAAAACATACAGTCTATTTCTATCTAATCAATCCCTTCATTATTTTATATGTTTCTATAAGATTCCCCCCTCATTGTTCTGAATTCGAACTAATATAATCCCAATCTACTCAGCCTCTCCTCATAAATTAACCCTCCTCAACGCCGGAAACAACCTCCTCTGCATCTCCTCCGGTGCCTGTACATCCTTTCTCAAGTACGGAGACAAAATCTGCACGCAGTACTGCAGATGTGACCTCACCAGAACCTTGTATAGCTGCAACATTTCCTCTCTGCTTTTAAACTCAACCTCTTTAGCAATAAAGGAGAAAATTACATTTGCCTTCCTAACCACTTCTTGTACCTGCAGACCAAAAGTCTGTAATTCATACCTGATTCTTCTCAAACCTCCAAGGGCTTTCCCCATGTGGATTCAAGTATGATCAGCTGACTATGAGTAACATGGAGTTTCAATGGATTGACAGAGAATAATTGTGAAAGTAATGAGTCAAGGTTGCTGATATCCCTGTCTAACAGGGTGCTTCACGTGTGACGCGTTGGGAAGTGAATGAAAATACAAGCAATGACACACTACCATCAACTGTACAGGGGCTCAAATCATGGTCAAGGAGGGAAACAGAGAGAAAAACAGTCATTTTCAGCACAATTCTGGAAGGGAAATCAAATTTGAGGGATCTATGAGAAATGACTTGAGGAATGGTACTAATTGGAGATGTGATGCCAGAGAGAGACACTGATAAGAATGAGAACTTTAAAATGAGATATTACCATACCAGAAGCCACTGTAGGTCAACGATTATAGGGGTGATAAGTGAATTAGACTCCGTGTGAGTTGATGGACAAGCAGCAGAGTTGAAGATAAACTGAGGTTCATGGAGAGTATGAAGTGAGACGCCAATGAGACGATTATTAGAATAGTTGAGACTGGAGCAGACCGAGACATGGATGAAGTTTTCAGATTCAAAGTGTCTAAGGCAGGGATGCGTATCGAGTCTGCAGTAGAGCTGGGAAATGGGGAAAGTTTTG
>NW_025162851.1:0-1585 GCF_004010195.1 Chiloscyllium plagiosum
GGTGGAGCGAATGTGTCGAATCCCGGAGTGGAGCGAGTGAACACGTCCATTTCCGGGATGGAGCGAGGTGAATGTGTCAAATCCTGGATTGGAGCGGAGTGAATGTGTCGATTTCTGGATCAGAGCGAACGTGTCAATTCCTGGAGTGGAGCGAGCGATCGTTTCAAATCCCAGAGTGGAGCGAATGAACGTGTCGATTCCCGGAGTGGAGAGAGCAAAGGTGTCGATTTTTGGAGTGGAGTGGAGCGAATGTGTCAATTCCCGGAGTAGAGAGAGTGAACGTGTCGATTTCTAGAGCTGAGCAAACGTTTTGATTCCGAGAGTGGAGCGGAGTTAATGTGTTGATTCCTGGAATGGAGCGAGTGAATGTGTCAATTCCCGGAGTGGAATGGAGTGAAAGTGTTGATTCCCAGAGTGGAGCGAGTGAACGTGTCAATTCCCAGAGTGGAGCGAAGCGAATGTACCGATTCTCGGAGTGGAGCGAAGCGAAAGTGGTAATTCCTGGAGTGGAGTGAACGTGTTGATTCCCCGAGTGGAGAGAGTGGATGCGTTGATTCCCGGAGTGGAGCAAGTGAACGTGTCAAATCCCGGAGTGGAGCGAATGAACGTGTCGATTCCTGGAGTGGAACGAGTGAACATGTCGATTGCCAGAGTGGAGTGGCGCAAATGCGTCGATTCCCGGAGTGGAGTGGAGCAAATGCGTCGATTCCCAGATCAGAGTGAACATGTCGATTCCCAGAGTGGAGTAAGAGAACGTGTCGAATCCTGGAGTGGAGCGGAGCCAATGTGTGGATTCCCGGATCAGAGCGAACGCGCCAATTCCCGGAGTGGAGCGAACGTGTTGAATCCTGAAGTGGAGCGGAGCAAATATGTCAATTCCTGGAGCGGAGCGGAGTGAATGTGTCGATTCCCGGATCAGAGCGAACGTATTAATTCCCGGAGTGGAGTGACCGTGTCGATTCTCGGAGTGGAGTGGAGTAAATGTGTCCATTCGTGGAGTGGAGCGGAGTGAACGTGTTCATTCCCAGAGTGGAGCGGAGTGAACGCATCGAATCCTGGAGTGGACCGAGTGAACGTGTCGAATCCTGGAGTGGAGTGGAGCGAATGTGTCAATTCCTGGATCAGAGCGAACGTGTTAATTCCCAGAGGAGCGAATGTGTCAATTCCTGGATCAGAGCGAACGTGTTAATTCCCAGAGTAGAGCGAGTGAACGTGTTGATTCCCGGAGTGAAGCGAGTGAACGTGTTGATTCCTGGAGTGGAGAAAGTGAACGTGTCGATTCCCGGAGAGGAGCGGAGCGAATGTGTCAATTCCCGGATCAGAGAAAACGCGTCAATTCCCGGACTGGAGCGGAGCGAACATGTCGATTCCCAGAGTGCTGCAAACGTGTTGAATCCCGGAGTGGAGCGGAGTGAACGCATTGAATCCCGGAGTGGACCGCGTGACCGTTTCGATTCCCGGAGTGGAGCGAGTGAACGTGTTAATTCTCGGAGTGGAGCGAGTGAATGTGTGGATTCCCGGAGTGGAACGAGTGAACGTGTCGATTCCCTGTGTGGAGCGAGTGAACGTGTTGATTCCTGGAGTG
>NW_025162852.1:0-1585 GCF_004010195.1 Chiloscyllium plagiosum
GTTCTTTTTCGATCCTGGAGTATTTTCTCTGGTACATGTTGAGTTCTTTAAATGGTAAACAACTGGCAGTTCAATACTATCCTCATCTTCCTGTAGCAGTGCAGCTCCAATTCCTCAGTCACGAGCATTGACGGCGACGTTAAAATGTTTTGAAAGCTTTGATGTTGCTAAAACTGGCTATGTGGCAGTAAGGATCTCAAATGTTCCATTGCCTCCTGGCATTGTTCTGTCCAGCGAAACGTTGCATTCTTCTGCAACAATTCTTTTAACGGTGCCACTACACTGCTTACGTGTGGAGCAAACTTCTGATAGAATCCGCTAAGTCCTAAGAATCGAAGCACATCTCTCCTCGAGGTTTAATGTGGAAATTTCTCAATATCCCTCGTCTTCGCGTTCTATTGGGTCAACCTTACATGTGCGATGTTATGTCCCAAGAATGTCCCATCTGCTTTCGCCAATTCAGTTTTGTTTATGTATAATCCCAGTTTTGTTTCTCATAGTCGTTCAAACAGCTCTACAAATTTTACCATGTGGTCATTCCAGGACTTACTTAAGATCCCTAAATCGTCCAAATGGACAGAAGCGTTTGTTATCACAGCCACAATTGTGTTCATGACTTTTTGAAATGTGGAGGGTTCGTTCGTCATTGCAAAGGGCATCCTTTACTTTGATATAGCACATTTGGGGTAACAAAGGCAGAAAGTCCTTCCACCGAATCTGACATAGTAGCTAAGTAACAACTCCAACTTTGTGATGCAACTGGCTTGTAAGAATGTCTCGGTTCAGTCCTCCAATCTTGGAATTTGTTGTCAATCCGGTTTTGTAATGGCGTTGACCTTGCGAGAATCCACACAAAATTGTTGAGTTCAGTTCAGTTTGGGAATTAAGGTGATCAGCGAACTCCACTTTCTTTGGCTTGTTTCGATGATATCTTCGTCGAGCATGGCCTCCACCTCCATCTGGACCTGTCAAGTTTTGAAACGAAGTGTTGTTTTATTGGAGCAGCATCCCCTACATCTGCATCATGCAGAATGGCATTAGTCCTCGCCAACTAATTCTGACATGTGTCCTTATACTGCAATTACAAATTTTTTAACTGTGCTCTATGCTCATGAGACTACAGCTGACTAACGAATCCCACTCTTCAAGGACAGTACGCTATTGAATTGGTATTCTTGGATTGATGCCACATTTCCAAAGATCCTTGGGATTCAGGATGATACGCTCTTGTTTTAAAGTGTTAAATGTGGAAAGTACCCATGACTTCCTTAAACAGACTAGCATTAAAATTAAATCCTTCTTCTGTCACAATCTCTCTGGGTAGCCCATAACACGTAAAGAAAGATTTTAACTACTCCAAATCGGTTTTTGCCTTAATATTCCATAAAAAAATTGCCTGTTGAAATCTGGGAGACCCATCCATTCTGGTTCGCAAGTCATTGTTGCCATTTGTTTTTGAAATGGGATCTACACAATCAATCCTAACATGCATAATAGTTTCATCGAATGCGGGAATTTGCAACAGAGGTGCGAGTTGTATTACTGCCTGTGCCTTTCCTGCCATTTGGCACTTATGACATGTTCG
>NW_025162853.1:0-1585 GCF_004010195.1 Chiloscyllium plagiosum
CTCATCCATCGCCCTTTCCACCACTGTAATACTGTAATGAGTAAGGCCAGACTTTCACCAACTCAGGAGAACAGCAACAGCAATACAGCCGATATGACAGTTTTCATTTTACAGATGACGTTTGTCAGCTAATGAGAGATTCTGATATGTATACTGATTCGTGAATTGAAACTGGCAATTACCCAGGAATTAAAACAATAAAATGCACAAATAACCTGATTCTTTCGATATGAAAAATTAAATCTCTTTGTCTCCACGGGTGCTGTCAGGCCGGCTGAATTTGTCAATTCCTGTTCTGGATTCAGATTTCCGCGATTCGCACTTATTTGTTTTACGCCATTCTGAATCGTGTTTGTGACAAAACTCCATCAATTTCCAGCACCATACAACATTCCCTGCTTTGGGAAGGCTGTCAACAAGATTCCCGTCAGAGGAAATCTCCCATTGCCACAGCAGTCAGAGTACTGAATTCTTACCACTAGACTTCCAGGGAAATTGAAATATGGCGCTGCATGTTTCCTTAATGAATCCCCTTTTATTTTTTTCATTTGTGATAATTTTAGCTGCACACCAATTTCGTTCTTTCTTCCATTTCTTTCAGCTGGAAAAGGCCTTTCCGCCTATCAGCAGTGCGGGAGACCGGATATTCATCTACCCTAGTCCCATTTTCCAGCATGAGGCAATTAACCTTGCATGTTCTGATGTTTCCAGGGTAAATTTCAATGAGATACTCCCTGTGCTTTAAATGACACAATCATAGGACTGAACTTTGACGTGGTCACACTCTATGTTAATCGCCCTGAGGAAATCATCCTCATTTCCATCCACACAGGTGGACAGACAGACAAATCCCCCGAGAGCAGGAGAGATGTCAGGATGAGACCAGTTTAACGTGCTTCACATCCGCCAGTTTCTCCGACCACCTCACCGCAGCTTGTCAAAGATTTCGGCAGCACAGAAAATGCACTTCAGCTGAACAAGTTTGCACCAGTCGAACACAAGTCCCTGACTGTTCTAGTCTCATTTTCCAACAGTTGGCTCACAGCTTCAAACGCAGTTGGTGGTAGAAATGTACACCACAATGCGTCTCAAATTTCTCTAGAAATTTCTGCTTGCTGCACCCTGACAGGCAGTGGGTTGCAGATTCCCAACATGCCCAATTTTCCCGTTTTTGTTTTTAAGTTGACTCTTCCAGTCGAAGTCAGGGAGCAATTTCCCTTCGCAATTATTGGCATGTCTCCATCACCATCAGCAGGATTCGAGGCTGCATGGTTAAAGCCATATGAATTTCAATTCCATTGCCTTAACCACTCATCCAGGACGACAGGACGACACTGTGCAATTCACTTCCCTGGTCTCTTTCCTTGTGGACCTGAGGAAGAGTAAATCATTATTGGGTTTGTTTGAATCCAATCATTTCGCAGCTTCAAAACGTGTAAAATTTCAGTGCATGGTGAGGCTGGCCGCATCATCCTGATGGATGGAATGGGCATTCAGTTAAAATAAAAACAGAATTTGCAAGAGAACCTCAGCAGGTCCAGCAGCATTTCTGGAGAGACATTAAGAGGCAATGTCTCAGAACGTC
>NW_025162854.1:0-1585 GCF_004010195.1 Chiloscyllium plagiosum
CCCATATTTAATAAAGGATAAACCAACATCAGAAACCATTCAAAAAAAGATTCACTTAGCTGCTTTGAGGACAAAAAGGTTCACCTATCAAGAATAGATAAGCAGGGGTGATCTTATGGAAACAAGATTCTGATGAGTTTGATAGGGTGGATGTTGACTAGATCTTCTAGCACCAGTGAAGTCTCAAACCAGGGGACATTACATAAGGGAACATTCATTTTAGAAAAAGTACAGATTTTTTTCTGTGAATGGGTAGAATTTTCTCGCCCAAACTTTTGTGAAAGTTAAATGTGGGAGGGGAATGGTTGGGTTCCTCTTTGGAGGGCTGTTCTGGCTTGTTGGGCTGAAGGGCCTGTTTGTTTCCACACAGTAGGGAATCTATGATTCAGTCACAAATTATTTTAAAAGAGGGCAGATAGATTTTTGAAATATTGAGCAGTTGAGGGCTATGCAGTTCAAGCATAAAAGAGGTGTTGAGGTCTGGGTTGGCCCAGCCATGATCTGATAGAATGGGGGAACAAGCTGAAGGTGATGAATGCCCTACTCCTGCTCCGATTCCTTGAGGCTCATGTTTTTTTTTGTTTCCAAAGAATACAATGTGCTAAAGATCTCAGATGTAGTGAAAATGGGGTGTTTATGTACTGATTCAGGTAGCATTGATTCATCAATCATAGCTATTCAGTCATGACTAGGAAGGCAATTCCCTCCATGAATAAAGGAAATCTACTGCAGAGCTCATACAAAGGGAATTCTTATCCTCAGTAAACTCTCCCATCACATTACCCAACATATCAGCTAAAGCAGGACACACTGCGCATGCTCTAGCCAACAAAGGAACCCCGGGTGATTGATGTCAGCACCGGGCCAATGAAAGGACGGTGGGCGGAGCTGGAGGACCTCGCGGGCGGTTGGTCCTCCAACCAATCAAAGTGAATGAAGGGCGGAGCTAAACTAAACCATGTGATCATTCGCGCGCGGCGCAGAGTAGCTGGAATGAATGCTCGGGAAGTTATGGAGAGAAAGGATAGGGTAAGGAAAGAAATAAACAGGGAAACGGGAGAAAAACTGTGTTACTATGAGCGGAGAGGTTTTACAAACAAATTGTGCGCGTCGGAAAACACAAATTTGAACGTCCCAGTCCCGTGTTTGCAGTAAATGAGGAATTGCCTCAGCGCGGCTGCAGGCCTGAGTGAGCGCCGCCATCTTTGTTCGGGACACGTGCGCGGCCGCCATCTTTGTAGGGGGCAAGGTGCAGCCAGGCGCATGTGCAGACTTTCTCTGGTATAGAGTCTTTGGGACCATAGCAGCCAGAACTGCTCAGATTCACCCCTGGGCTCCCTCATGGCCACTTTATCAATATCTAGCTTCCTCATTCTCGAACCATGGGTGTATTTTTGCTCTGTTTACGACTGTATTATTACTTTTATAGACCCTTTGTAAATTTGTTTTTCACTGCGGCCTAGCCCCTGACCATGTACTGCTTTGTTATCAGATTACTTTTTTCTTGAATATTTTTGACAGTCAAGAATTCTTTTTCCCAACAAGCAATTGGATTTTCCTTCCATTTCTGACTATCAAATTCTGC
>NW_025162855.1:0-1585 GCF_004010195.1 Chiloscyllium plagiosum
AATCTAATTGTAGATGATGTAAATATAGGAGATCCTGTTCTGACTCTGTAACATCCTTGCAGGCATAACCCTTTAAAGTTGTACAAGTTCATAAGGAGACATCACGTATGCACCAATATGGCATAACCGAAGTGAGTTTCAATGAATAGAGTTCACCCATCATCATGGTGCCAAAACCAGAAAAGACCCAACAGTTATGTGTGGACTACCACAAAATCAATGTTGTTAGAAAGACTGATGCGTTTCCATATCTGCAGTTGGAGGACTGTGTGGAAAAGATTGCAGGAGCAACTTGCATTTCTTAGTTGGACTTCCTCAAAGGTTACTGGTAGAGAACTTTGACAGAAAGATCAAAGGCAAATTTGGAACGCCAACTGGCCTGCAGAAATTTAAAGTAATGCCGTTTGTACGAAAAACACTTCAGCCACATTTCAGAGGTTAACTGACAGGGTAATTGCCGAATACGCAACTGATCGGTGTATATTGTGTCTGGTGACTTTCAGTCTCTCGTGGATTGAATATTTACAGCATTTATCGGGCTTTTTTGATCGAATTCGGAAGTCAAACTGATTTGTAAACCTCGCTGAAAGTGAATCTGCCAAAGCCAAAGTCACGGACAAATAGCCCCACGGGATGCGAAATCGAAAGTTACAGGGGACTTTTACACATTGTTGACGAAAAGAGCAGTACGACGGTTCCCAGGATTGAGTGGCTTTTACTGAAAGTTTGTGCCGAATGTTCGCAGTGGGACTACTCCACTCACCGAACTGTTAAAAACAGGCAAGAAATTTCAGTGAACACAAGACTTTCAAAATGTTGTTTTTCTCAGAGCAGAGCTGATTGTGAGGAGACATGATTGACGTGTACGAAATAATGAGGAGCAAGGCATTACAGATTGAAGGAAACATTTGCTCTTGATCGATCACCAGGGTTTGTCGATTTCAGATAAAATGCAGAATGCTTTGAATAGACTGGTAGGAAAACTTTATCAGTCAGCGGGTGGTAGACTCTGGAACTCACATTCTATAAAGATCAGTTGGATAGTTAACCCTTCATTCTTCTCTGATTTCACTGGCCAAAGAGTTTCGAAAAATGCTCAAAGCAGAGCATCACCGCGAGCAAGTTATTCGATCGCTGGCTTTATGAAATGGAAAGGTGCCCATGAGCAACGTGTACGACTATTCGGCTTCCCTCCTGTGATGACGCTGGAATATTGACTCTCATGTTCTCAGGGACATGTCGTGAAGGCATTCTCGTTCCTGCAGATGAGGAGCTCATACCTTATTTCGGCTTCAAAAAAATCAGTTTTTAAGCGGGATTAACGTCTGCCCTGCCTGCGGGCCAGATAGGATTCGAACCTACAGCCTCCTGATCCTTAGCCAGGCGCGTTATCCATTGCGCCACTGGCCGGCTGTACAGGCACAGCCTTAAGAGCCGTGATGTTAATACGGACACGGTTAATAGCAGTCGTTTTCACCAGTTGAACAAGCAATAAAGATAACCACTGTCACTGCTTCAGTCTAATCTTCATCACCTTTCAAAGCAGCGAATTAAAAAAAAACACATATGTCCTCATGAAGTTTCC
>NW_025162856.1:0-1585 GCF_004010195.1 Chiloscyllium plagiosum
TTGAGAATGTGTAAACTGTGACTGTATGCTCTACGATATTGAGAAAGTGTGAACTGTTACTCTACGTTCTGTGATATTGAGAATGTGCGAACTGTTACTGTATGTTCTGTGATACAGAGAATGTGTGATCTGATACTGTACATTCTGTGATATTGAGAATGTGAACTGTTACTGTATGTTACATGATACTGAGAATGTGTGAGCTGTTACTGTGCATTCTATGATACTGAGAATGTGTGAAATGTTAATGCACACTCTGTAGTATTGAGAATGTGTGAACTGTTACTGTATGTTCTATGACATTGAGAATTTGTGAACTGTTACTGTACATTCTATGATACTGCGAATGTGTGAACTGTTACTGCATGTTCTATGATATTGAGAAAGTGTGAACTGTTACTGTGCATTCTATGATACTGAGAATGTGTGAAATGTTAATGCACACTCTAGTATTGAGAATGTGTGAATTGTTACTGTATGTTCTATGACATTGAGAATTTGTGAACTGTTACTGTAACATTCTATGATACTGCGAATGTGTGAACTGCTACTTTATGTTCGATGATATTGAGAAAGTGTGAACTGTTACTTTATGTTCTGTGATATTGACAAAGTGTGAACTGTTACTGTATGTTCTATGATATTGAGAATGTGTGAACTGTTACTGTACATTCGATGATATTGAGAAAGTGTCAACTGTTGCTGTATGTTCTGTGATACTGAGAATGTCTGCACTGTTACTGTGCATTCTATGATACTGAGAATGTGTGAAATGTTAATGCACACTCTGTAGTATTGAGAATGTGTGAACTGTTACTGTACGTTGTGTGATACCGAGAAAGTGTGAGCTGTTACAGTACGCTCTGTGATATTGAGAATGTGTGATCTGTTAGTGTACATTATGTGATATTGAGAATGTGAACTGTTACTGTATGTTATGTGATAATGAGAAAGTGTGAACTGTCACTGTATATTCTATGATATTGAGAATGTGTGAACTGTTACTGTAAGTTATGTGATATTGAGAAAGTGTGAACTGATCCTGTAGATTCTGTGATATTGAGGCTGTGATAACAGTTACTGTATGTTCTATGATATTGAGAAAGTGTGATCTGTTATTTTGCGTTCTGTGATATTGAGAAAGTGTGAACTGTTACTGTACATTCTATGATATTGAGAAAGTGTGAACTGTTACTGTATGTGCTATGATATTGAGAATGTATGAACAGTTACTGTACATTCTATGATATTGTGAAAGTGTGAACTGTTACTGTATGTTCTGTGATATTGTGAATGTGTGAACGGTTACTGAATTTTCTGTGATATTGAGAATGTGTGAACTGTTACTGTATGTTGTATGATATTGGGAATGTGTGAACTGTTACTGTATGTTCTGTGATATTGAGAATGTGTGAATGATATTGGGAACGTGTGAACTGTTACTGTATGTTCTGTGATATTGAGAATGTGTGAACTGTTACTGTACACTCTGTGATATTGAGAATGTCTGCAATGTTACTGTACATTCTATGATACTGAGAATGTGTGAACAGCTCCTGTACGTTCTATGATGTTGAGAATGTGT
>NW_025162857.1:0-1585 GCF_004010195.1 Chiloscyllium plagiosum
CCCTGGGATGGGGGGGACAGTGTAGAGGGAGCTGGGACAGTTCTTCACACTGAGGAGCCGGTTTGTTTCCCCAGGTCTTTGCGATTGTTGGGGTACAGTTGCTCTTCACCTGTGGGATTGTTTGCATCTTCACTTACTCCCCGGACATTCGAACCTTCCTACTCAAGACTCCGGCCTTGTCCTACAGCGCCATTGGCCTCTACACCTTCACCGTGCTGGTCCTGAGTTGCTGCGGGGATATCCGAAGGATGCATCCCTGGAACCTCATCTTCCTGGTGAGTACCCAACCTCCATCTAACCCTGAGGGAGCTGGAGGGTTTCAACTGTGTCCATGCATTACCAAAATCCACCCTAACCTGCACATCCCTGGGCACTATGGGTAATTTAGCATGGCCAATCCACCTTAACCGGCATATCCCTGTGCACCGTGGGTAATTTAGCATGGCTGATCCACCCTCACCTGCAGATCCCTGTGCACTATGGGTAATTTAGCACGGCCAATCCACCCTAACCTGCACATCCCTGGGCACTATGGGTACTTTAGCCCGGCCAACCCACCCTAACCTGCACATCCCTGGGCACTATTGGTAATTTAGCATGGCCAATCCACCTTAACCTGCATATCCCTGTGCACCGTGGGTAATTTAGCATGGCTGATCCACCCTCACCTGCAGATCCCTGTGCACTGTGGGTAATTTAGCACGGCCAATCCACCCTAACCTGCACATCGCTGGGCACTGTGGGTAATTTAGCACGGCCGATCCACTCTAACCTGCACATCCCTGAGCACTATGGGTAATTTAGCACGGCCGATCCACCCTAACCTGTGCACATCCCGGGCACTATGGGTAATTTAGCATGGCCGATCCACCCTAACCTACACATCCCTGGGCACTATGGGTAATTTAGCACGGCCAATCCACCCTAACCTGCACATCCCTGGGCACTATGGGTAATTTAACATGGCCAATCCACCCTTACCTACACATCCCTGGGTACTATGGGTAATTTAGCATGGCCGATCCACCCTAACCTACACATCCCTGGGCACTATGGGTAATTTAGCACGGCCAATCCACCCTAACCTGCACATCCCTGGGCACTATGGGTAATTTATCACGGCCAATCCACCCTAACCTGCACATCTTTGGACATGTGGGAGAAACCAGAGCACCCAGAGAACACCCATGCTCATATTGATGGTGGCGGGGTGGGTGAGGGGGGATGGAGGGCATGGAATAACATGCAAACGCCACACGGTCGCCCGAGGTTGTAACCAAACCTGGGTTCCCTGTCACTTTCCTGTCAAACCAGAGATGTGCGTCACAATCCTGGGCAGACATTCGGATCTGACTGCAATAAAAGTCCAGGAGTGTAACTAGGACCGTGAGTCCACTGTTGACCGAATCTCTCCCCTCTCCATCTCCATGGGGCTGTGCCCTCTCTCAGTAATCTCCACTCTCCATCTCCCCGGGGCAGTGCCCTCTCTCAGTAATCTCCCCTCTCCCCGGGACAGTGCCCTCTCTCAGTAATCTCCCCTCTCCCCTCTCCCCGGGGCAGTGCCCTCTCTCAGTAATCTCGCCTC
>NW_025162858.1:0-1585 GCF_004010195.1 Chiloscyllium plagiosum
TCAACTGGTTGGGGATTCCAGAAATTGAGTGGGTATTGTCTGAGGATTAGGACCAAAAAGTTCAAGAGAGATGTTAGGAAACACATTCACCCACAAAGAGTGGGAGAGGTTTGGAACTCTTCCACAAACTGCAGTGGATGTTGGATCAATTGGTAGTTTTCAATCGAGATGGATCAATGTTTGTTCAGCAACGTTATGAAGAGGATAGTGGCCAAAGTCAGGTATGTGGAGTTTGGCTGCAGATCAACCATTGACTGGTGGACTGGCTCGATGGGCTAAATGGTCTATTGCTGTTCCTGTTGTTATGAGCCAAGCCAGATCCTCAAACCATTTCAAGAGAGTAGCCAAGACCCTGAAGTTACTCGTTGTTTTAAGCAGGTGTCACGTGGAATTTCCAGAAGTATTGCAGCTGGCCAACCGACTTTGTTTTAAACAAAACAAAATTTACTGACAAGATTACTGAATGAAACACAACCAAAAGAGAACAGAATACAGAATAACCTACCCATCCGAAAGCCCAACAGATTATTCCAACTTAATGATGCTGTGCCAACACTTGCAGCAATCCCCACAGACACCCCTTGGCACAAAAAGTAAAAACAAACACAGGGCGTTACAGAAGAGAAGTTAGAGAGAGACAGTCCCAGCTTGGACCTGCTTCTTTGTGCCCAGCATCTTTTTCCACGCTACTGCGAAAAACCAAACCAAGCCAGAGGAGAGCTGAGCTGGGACATCTGGCTATTCTCATTTGATTGTATAAGTATGTTTTAAATATGAAAACCTTCTGTCTAAGACAGTATCTGTTAACTATTATCAAATTAGTCCTAAAATCTTTCAAATCACAGACTTGTCGGAATCTGTGCTGTTAAAAAGAAACAACTAAGGACAGCATAACTTTAAGTATGTACGTTAGATCGCTGAACAGGAAGGTTTGTTTTCAATAGTTTTGTCACCATGACTAGGTAGCATAATCAGTGTGAGTCTCTGGTAAGCGCTGGCGGCATGTCCCGCCTCTCTCTTTATAGGGTTTGCTTTCTTAAGATAGTGATGTCATTTCCAGTTCTTTTTTTCAAGGAAAGGTAGATGGGATCAAAGTCAATGTGTTTAGTGATGGAGTTCTGGTTAGAATGCCATGCCTCCAGGAATTCACAGCATAACCTTGCTAAAGGAGCAGCTTTCTCACACTATATATCGAACTAATCAGTTGGATGTGCTAGCAGCGTATGGAGAGAGCAGCCCCTTTTGCTGTTTCTAAACTTATTGTCTTCTGTTACAGATAAATGCGAGAGAGAGCAGGCATCGATGTAGCAAGCACCAGGTCACACTGAGTTGGAAAATGCTGTGCTACAAAACCGTGTTGAAAATGATACAGACCTCCTTGCTTCTGATTCTCTGTAAGTGTGTGTTTCTAAGGGACCTTACCCATGACAAACCTGTGCTGTTTCCCGGTCACGTGAGATTACGTTCTGCAGTAGATAACCCCACACTTCCTTCTCAGATACAAAAAGCAGAATCTAATGACTGTGGCCAACATAAAAAAAAACTTGGCAACATTCTGGAATGAAACAAATTGGCAACATGGACG
>NW_025162859.1:0-1585 GCF_004010195.1 Chiloscyllium plagiosum
GTAAACATTCTGTCGTATACTAAATGTCTCTCATTTAGTTTAAAAACTGCATTCTTTCAGTCGTTGAATTAAATTCAAATAATTGGTTCAATGCATCAAACGGTATTCATTGATTCAACGAAACAAATAAACTCCTTTATTTAGTGAATCAAAGATACTCACTGCTTGTGTTAATTCAATGACTAGATCTTTTGCCATTCGTTCATCGCCACCTGCTAAACGCATTCATTCAATGAAACTAACTGCACGTTAGAATGTAACGAGTAGAGCTTCTCATTTATACAAAACCTTGAACTTAACACATTCATTCAATCAAACTAACTGCAATCATATAGTCAATAAATCAAATTCAATCATTGATTCAATAAAACAAACGATTTTCATAGATTCAATGAAGCAAAAGTAATTTATTTATTTAAAGTATCCAACAGCATTCATTCATTCAATGAATCAGCCGGCAATCATTCCTTCAATAAAACACACTGAAAGTGCTATTCCAATGAGTAGAGATAATTCATTCATTCAATGAAACAAACTTTACTCATTCAGTTCGTGAAACAAACTGCACACATTCTTTCAAAGAAACACACGGCATGTGTTCATTCAATGAGTAGATCTCTTACCATTTATTCAATACCACCAGTTAAATGCATTCATTATTTGGAAAAGACTGCACATGTTAATTCAATGTGTTGAGCTTCTCTCAATCATTTAAAGTTTCAAACATAATTATTCATTCAATGAAACAATCTGCATTTGTAATTAAACGAGCAAACATTCTGTCGTATACAAAATGTCTCTAACTTAACAGTTTACAAACTGCATTCATTCAATCGTTGAATTAAATTCAAATAATTGATTCAATTCATCAAACTGTATTGATTGAATCAACGAAACAAATTAACTCCTTTATTTAGTGAATCAAACTACACTCTTACAAACAATGAAACACACTGCATGTGTTAATTCAATGATTGGAGATTTTGCCATTCGTTCATTGCCACCTGCTAAACGGATTCATTCAAAGAAACAAACTGCATGCATTCATTCAATGAAAGTGACTGCACTTGTCAATTCAAAAAGGAGAGCTTCTCTCATTCATTCATAGTGTCAAACTTATCTCAAACATTCAATGAAACAAACTGCACGTTATAATTTAGCGAAGAGAGCTTCTCTCATTCATTCATAGTGTCAAGCTTACCTCATTCATTCAATAAAGCTAATTGCACGTTTTGATGTAACGTGAAGAGCTTCTCTCGTTTATGCAAAACCTTGAACTTAACACTTTCATTTAATCAAACTAACTGCAATCATATAGTCAATAAATCAAACTTCAATCATTGATTCAATCAAACAAACGATTTTCATAGATTCAATGAAGCAAAAGTAATTTATTTATTTAAAGTATCCAACAGTATTCATTCATTCAATGAATCAGTCGGCAATCATTCATTCAATGAAACACACTGAATGTGCTATTCCAATGAGTGGAGGTAATTCATTCATTCAATGAAACAAACATTACTCATTTAGTTCGTGAAACAAGCTGCGCACTTTCTTTCAAAGAAACACACGGCATGTGTTA
>NW_025162860.1:0-1585 GCF_004010195.1 Chiloscyllium plagiosum
AGGGCTGTAGTGACTGCGTGTGGTTACTGAAATGGGGAAGATGTCAGTGTTTATAGAAAATAGAACAACACAGCGCAGAACATGCCTTTTGCCCTCGATGTTGCACTGACCTGCGAACCAATCTAAGCCAATCCCCCGACACTGTTCCATCATCATCCAAATGCTTATCCAAGGATTGTATAAATACCCCTAATGTGGCTGAGTTAAGTACATTGTCAGGCAAGGCATTCCATGCTCTTACCACTCTCTGAGTAAAGAACCTGCCTCTGACATCAGTCTTAAACCTGTCACCCCTCAATTTGTAGCTAAGCCCCTTCGTACAAGCAGATGTCATCATCTGAGGAAAAGGCTTTAACTGTCTACCCCATCTAATCTTCTGATCACATTGTATGTCTGCATTAAATCCCCCCTTAGCCTTCTTCTCTCCAATGGGACCAGACCCAACTTTCTCAGCCTTTCCTTATAAAACCTTCCCTCCAGACCAGGCAACATCCTGGTAAATATCCACTGCACCTTTTCCAATGCTTCCATTCCCTTCCTGTAATGGGGTGACTAGAACTGCACACAATATTCCAAGTGTGGCCGCACTAGCATTTTGCATAGTTGCAGCATGACATTACGGCTCCAGAACTCAATACCTCTACCAATAAAATCTAACACACCGTTTGACTTCTTAACAGTACTATCAACCTAGGTAGCAACTTTCAGGGATCTATGCACATGGAAACCAAGATGCATCAGCACATCCACATTACCAAGAATTTTTCCATTAACCAAGTATTCCGCCTTCCTGGTATTCTTCCCAAAAGGAATCATCTCATATTTAGCTGCATTGAAACTCCATTTGCCACCTCTCAGCCCAATTCTGCAGTTTGACCAAGTGTCCCTTCAACCCGCAAAATATTTCCACACTGTTCACTACTCCTCCGATTTTAGAGTCATCTTTAGACTTACTAACCTATCCACCTATGCCTACATCTAAGTCATTTATAAAAATGACAGTAGTGGTCCCAAAACAGATCCTTGTGGCTCACCATAGTTACCGGACTCCATGCCGAATATTTTCCATCAACCACTTCTCGCTGCCTTTAATAGAAAACCCGTTTCTAATTCAAACTGCTAAAGCACCCTCAATCCCACGCCTCTGCATTTTCTCCAACAGCCTACCATGTGGAACCTTAGCAAAGGCTTTACTGAGGTCCATGTACACCACACTAACTGCCTTACCCTCTTACACATGCTTGGTCACCTTCTCAAAACCTCAATGAGGTTTGAGAGACATGACCATGTTGACCATTTGCAATCAAATTGTTGCTTGCTCGATGATTACAAATCCTATCTCTTTTAATCCTCTTCAAAATATTTTCTCCACACACATTCGGCCAACTGGTCTGTAATTGCTTGTGTCATCTGTCCTGCCCTTCTTGAACATGGGCAAACATTTGCAATCCTCTAGTCCTCTGGTACTAAACCTGTAGACAATGAAGACTCAAATATCGAAGCCAAAGGCTTCAACAACTCCTCCCTAGCGCCACAGAAAATGCTCGAATAGATCCCATCCTTCTCAGGGGACATTTTCACTTTC
>NW_025162861.1:0-1585 GCF_004010195.1 Chiloscyllium plagiosum
GGAATACGAATGGCTGGGGGAAGACAGGGGGCGCGGCCAGAGTGGGGAGGGCCAGCCATGTCACTTCCTGCCCTGCCCCGGGTTTATCAGGTGAGGGCGGGCGGGGCAGGGGTCCGGTTCCCTCTCCGGGGCCCGGAGACACGGTTGCCGCAGGAGGTGGTCCAGCGGTGGTTCCCCCCAGGGCGTGGCTGGGTTGGGCAGGGCTCGGGCTCGGGCTCAGGGGCCCCCGGGCCAGGTGTCATGGCGCCAGGGTCGGGCGTTAAAGCCAGAGTGGTTTCTCCATCGGGGTGGGGAGTGGGTGTGGGGTCAGGGTCAGGTACAGGTTCGGGGGTTTGAGGGTCAGGGTTCCCACGCCGGGGCAACGCTGGCACGGCCGCAGGGGCATTGTCGTGCCGGGGCGGGGCAGGTCGTGGGCTAGGTTCCGGGGAAGGGGATAGGGTGGTCTCCCCGTGGGCAGGCTTGACGCGTCGTGTCTTCTTCCGCGCCTTCTGGCCGGCCGGACGCTCACCCCCCTCCCTGCCAGTGGCTGGAACGTTGCAAGCCTCCGGCTTCGGTGCCGGGGCTGGAGGTGTTGGCTTCGGGGGAGGGGGAGTGTGTGCGGCGGAACCACCATCAGCCATCGGGGCGGGTTGGGCAGCCTTTTGGGTGGGGCAGTTTTTCCTTATGTGCCCCACCGCACACCGTCCGCCGTCCAGAAGGCGCGGTAGGCCATGCCCTCGTGGAGGACGGTAAAATTGCCCTCGGTGACTTCCTCCCGGGCCAGGCAAATAAATACCTGGCGTCGGAAGGAGTAGATGTGTCTTAGGGCAGGGTCCTTCAGACCGAGCAGGAGCGGCTGGACACCCGACCGGATCTCCCCCAATGTGGTGAGGTGGGGGAGAAGGAGCTCGCTGGCAATGAAGGGCGGGACATTGGAGATCACCACCCTCTGGGCCGTAACCTCCAGAGGGTCGACGGGCAAATGTGTCCCGCCCACAGTGAACCCCCTCTCCACGGCCAGGTGGACCGCCTGCTCGTTCTTTAGGAAAAAGACGGCCTTCCCGTACATCCGGGCCGCAGCGACGATGGCCAGTGGGCCGAACACACTAGCCATGGCCTTGCTGCAGGCCTCGATGGTCATGTTGGGGTAGGGATAGGCCTTTACTCCCAGGCGTTTGGTAAGGTGCCTGAAGGGGGTTGATGTCGCAGCCGGGGTTGGGACAGCCGAGCCCAAGGCAGCGGCTACCCCGGCGTAGGTGCGGCTGGGCCCCGCGACCTTCGGGCTCGCCATACTCTGCTGCTGGACGTTGGCAGGCCCCAGGCAGCAGCGGCAGAGGTGGGGGCAGGCCTCGGACAACAGCAGCAGTGGAGGCAGGCCTCTGGCAAGTCCTGGGCAGGCCCTTGGTCGCAGTGGTGGGGGCAGACTTGTTGGGGAGGGTCCCCAAGGCAAGTCCCAGGCAGCCCCAAAATTGAGTCCCAGGCAGCAGCGGTGGAGGTCCTGGGGAGGGGCCCAAGGCGAGTCCCAGGCAGCTGTGGTGGAGGCAGGCCTCAGACAACAGCAGCCGTGGAGGCAGGCCTCTGGCAAGTCCTGGGCAGGCCCTTGGTC
>NW_025162862.1:0-1585 GCF_004010195.1 Chiloscyllium plagiosum
CCTCAGACAGTGCATCACACCCCCAGCACTGACCCTCTGATAGTGCGGCACTCCCTCAGCACTGACCCTCTGACAGTGCACCACTCCCTCAAAACTGACCCTCAGACAGTGCGGCACTCCCTCAGCACTGACCCTCTGACAGTGCGACACTGCCATAGCACTAACCCTCAGACAGTGCGGCACTCCCTCAGCTCTGACTCTCTGACAGTGCAGCACTCCTTCAGCACTGACCCTCTGACAGTGCCGCACTCCCTCAGCACTGACCCTCAGACAGTGGGGCATTCCCTCAACACTGACCCTCCGACAGTGCGGCACTCCCTCAGCACTGACCCTCTGACAGTGCGACACTGCCTTAGCACTAACCCTCCGACAGTGCGGCACTCCCTCAGCCCTTAACCTCCGACAGTGCAGCACTCCCTCAGCACTGACCCTCCGACAGTGCGGCACTCCCGCAGCGCTGACACTCCGACAGTGCGGCACTCCCTCAGCACTGACCCTCAGACAGTGCAGCACTCCCTCAGCAGTGAACCTCCGATAACGCAGCACTCCCTCAGCCCTGAACCTCCGTCAGTGCAGCACTCCCTCAGCACTGACCCTCCGACAGTGCAGCACTCCCTCAGCAATGACCCTCCGACAGTGCAGCACTGCCTTAGCACTGACCCTCAGACAGTGCAGCACTCCCTCAGGACTGAACCTCCGACAGTGCAGCACTCCTTCAGCTCTGACCCTCTGACAATGCCGCACTCCCTCAGCACTGACCCTCAGACAGTGCGACATTCCCTCAGCACTGACCCTCCGATAGTGCGGCACTCCCTCAGCAGTGAACCTCCGACAGTGCTGCACTCCCTCCGCACTGACCCTCCGACAGAGCGAGACTGCCTTAGCTCTGACCCTCTGACAGTGCTGCACTCCTTCAGCACTGACCCTCAGACTGTGCGGAACTCCCTCAACACTGACCCTCTGACAGTGCGGCATTCCCTCAACACTGACCCTCTGACAGGGCGGCACTCCCTCAGCACTGACCCTCCGAAAGTGTGGCACTCACTCAGCACTGACCCTCTGACAGTGCGGTACTCCCTCAACACTGACCCTCCGACAGTGTGGCACTCCCTCAGCACTGACCCTCAGACAGTGCAGCACTCCCTCAGCTCTGACTCTCTGACAGTGTGACACTGCCTTAGCACTAACCCAGAGACAATGCGGCAGTCCCTCAGCACTGACCCTCCGACAGTGCGGCACTCCCTCAGCTCTGACTCTCTGACAGTGCAGCACTCCCTCAGCACAGACCCTCAGACAGTGGGGTATTCCCTCAGCACTGACCCTCCGACAGTGCGGCCCTCCCTCAGCACTGACCCTCAGACAGTGGGGCATTCCCTCAGCACTGACCCTCCGACAGCGCGGCACTCCCTCAGCACGGAACCTCCTACAGTGCAGCACTCCCTCAGCACTGACCCTCCGACAGAGCGACACTGCCTTAGCACTAACCCTCCGACAGCGCGGCACTCCCTCAGCACTGACCCTCCGACAGTGCGGCACTCCATCAGCACTGAATCTCAGACAGTGCGGCACTCCCTCAGCACTGACC
>NW_025162863.1:0-1585 GCF_004010195.1 Chiloscyllium plagiosum
TTAACAATGCTGTGTGTCCATGCATTAACAATATTGTGTCTCCCTGCTTTAACAATGCTGTAAGTCCATGCTTTAACAATGCTGTGTGTCCATGCTTTAACAAAGCTGTGTCTCCATGCTTTAACAATGCTGTGTGTCCAGGCAATAACAATGCCGTATCTCAATGCTTTATCAATGCCGTGTCTCTATGCTTTAACAATGCTGTGTGTCCATGCTTTTACAATGCCGTGTCTCTATGCTTTAACAATGCCATGTCTCCATGCTTTAACAATGCCATCTCTCCATGCTTTAACAATGCCATATGTCCATGCTTTAACAATGCTGTGTGTCCATGCTTGAACAATGCAGTATATCCATGCTTTAACAATGCCGTGTTTCCATGCTTTAACAATGCCATGTGTACAGGCTTTAACAATGTCGTGACTCCATGCTTTAACAATGCTCTGTGTCAATGGTTTAACAATGCTGTGTGTCTATGCTTTAACAAAGCTATGTCTCCATGCTTTAACAAAGCTGTGTGTCCATGCTTTAACAAGCTGTGTCTCCATGCTTTAACAATGCATTGTCTCTAAGCTTCAACAATGCCATGTCTCCATGCTTTAGCAATGCCATGTCTCCATGCTTTAATACTGCCGTTTCTCCATGCTTTAATAATGCCGTGTCTCTTTGCTTTAACAATGCCGTGTCTCCATGCTTCAACAATGCCGTGTCTCCATGCTTTAACAATGCAGTGTGTTCATGCATTAACAATGCAATGTTTCCATGCATTAACAATGCCATGTCTCCATGCTTTCGCAATGCCGTGTCTCAATGCTTTAGCTTTGCCGTGTCTCTATGCTTTAACAATGCTGTGTGTCCATGCTTTAATAATGCCGTGTCTCCATGCATTAACAATGCCATGCGTCCATGCTTTAACAATGCCTTGTGCCCATGCTTAAACAATGCCCTGTTTTGATACATTGACAATGCCGTGTGTCCATGCTTTAACAATGCCATGACTCCATGCATTACCAAGGCCGTGTGTCCATGCTTTAACAATGCCGTGTCTCCATGCATTAACAATGCCGTGTCTCCATGCTTTAACAATGCCGTGTGTTCATGCTTTCACAATGCCCTGTCTTGATACATTGACAATGCAGTGTCTCCATGCGTTAACAATGCCGTGTCTCCATGCTTTCACAATGCTGTGTCTCCCTTCTTTAACAATGCTGTGTGTCCATGCTTTAACAAAGCGGTTTCTCCATGCTTTCACAATGCCATGTGTCCAGGCTTTTACAATGCCGTGTCTCCATGCTTTACAAAGCCGTGTCTCCATGCTTTAACAATGCTGTGTCTCCATGCTTTAACAATGCCGTGTGACAATGCTTTAACAATGCCGTGTCTCCATGCTTTAACGAAGCTGTGTGTCCATCCTTTAAGAAAGCTGTGTCTCCTTGCTTTAACAATGCCGTGTCTCCATGCTTTAACAATGCCGTGTCTCCATGCGTTAACAATGCCGTCTCTCCATGCTTTAGCAATGCTGTATGTCCATGTTTTAACAATCTATGTCTCAATGCGTTTACAATGTCATGTCTCCATACTTTAA
>NW_025162864.1:0-1585 GCF_004010195.1 Chiloscyllium plagiosum
ATTGAATGACTAATTCACAGTATCAGCCGTTTAATCTCTTCAGGTTCCCAAGAAAAGAAATTAACTCGTTCTACTGGTTCTAACTTCCTGGAAAATATTTGCGAATGTTGTGGTCTTAAAGATGAAAAGGCTAAGTGATCGTAAGTCATCAGATTTTTTTGCTCGAAATAGCTTGAGTCAAACATTTGGAACACACACACATTGGTATTCTGCAATGTTACAAAGGTGAAAAACAAGTCGCTTTCTTCGTCTGCAAAGTAAAGATATGGCACTTCCAATTATTCATTAGTCAGTTAATTATTCATATTTGTTATTAAAAATTACAATTCATCTAAATATTGTTATGACCTTTGGTCAAATTACATATCTAATTATTATTCATTCGTGAATTGTCGGGAATTTGTTTTTTTATTGTTTTGTATTCACTCAATCGTATTGAATATAAGATGGACATGTTTAGACAATATTGGAGTGTGTTCATTTGAAATGTATCTTTGAATATCTCTCACTGATTTTACTTCTTGCATGTGGTGGCACACTGGTTAGCAATACTGCCTCACAGCGCCAGGGACCTCGGTTTGATTCCATCCTCGGCTGACTGTCTGTGTGGACTTTGCACGTTCTCCCCAAGTCTGTATGACTTTGCTGTGGTTTCCTCCCACAATCCAAAGATGTTCACGTTAGGTGAGCTGGCCATGCAACGTTGCACATTGTGCTCAGTGATGTGTGTATTAGTCAACAGGCAATGTAATGGAATATGGTCTGGAAATGTGTTTGGGTGGGTTACTATTTGGAAGGTCATTTTTTTTCGACCAAATGGCCTGTTACCACACTGTGCTAATAGGGATTCTACAATAATTTAATTGCATTTCTTTTAGCAATTCTAACATTTTTAAAAAGAAAGTTGACTTCAGTTAATATGTTTAACACTTGATTATCAGTATGTTCCTAAATCTTGTAAAATATCGCATTTTTTTTTAAATCAATGCTCACACAAAACACTAAACATGAGGTCACACAAAGTTCTTCATGACCAGCTAATTACTGTTCAGTGGAATAATCAAAGTAACTATCTGATTGTTTCTGAGAACAATCCTCACTGCCACAGTAAGGATCTGGTTATTATTTCCTCCAATAAATACAATAGTTTTCCTCTGGTATTTCAGTTCATTAATTACACACGATACTGGTTAGTCAAAGCAGTGGTTATTCTTTATTATGAATGGCCAAGGATTCTAATGGAAGAGATGTTCATATGTCCTGATGTGTTGCATGATCACAAACAATTTTCAGTCCAAATACTGCAAAACAAAATGCAAATTTAGTTTTGTTCAACTGCCGAGGCTAACATTTTCAGTTCATGTCCATTACAAATATTTGGAGAAAATGACGAAAGCAGATGCTGTAGATCTGAGTCAAGAATGTGGTGCTGGAATAGCACAGTATGTCAGGCAGCATCTGAGGAGCAGGAGAAACCACGTTTCATCAGGAATCTCCGGCTCTATGGATGCTGCCTGGTCTGCTGTGCTTTTCCACCACCACACTTTCGACTTAAAAAAAGTCTGCTTATTTGGAGCAAATACTT
>NW_025162865.1:0-1585 GCF_004010195.1 Chiloscyllium plagiosum
GAAATCCAATGTTGACCTTGCTTCTGCGCACCTCTTGTGCAGCTGTAACCCTATATGCCTCACTCTGTCTAAGCGCAGTATGACCTGCATGTCCTTGGTTTGCTCGGATCTGACTGTACTGCTGATAAAACAAAACTTTTAACTCTACTTAGGTACATAGCACAGTACAGGCCCTTCGGCACTCTATGCAGTACTGGCCCTTTATCCTACTCTAAGATCAGACTGACCTACATACCATTTATTGTACTAACTTTCATGTACCTATCCAAGAGTCGATTAAATGTCCCTAATGTATCTGACTCTACTACCACTGTTGACAGTGCATTTCACACAGCCACCACTATCCGAGCAGATCACCTACTCTGACATCTCCCCGAAACCTTCCTCCAATTACCTTAAAATTATGCCGGGAGTGTGGTGATGGAAAACCATAGCAGGTCAGACAGTAGCTAAGGAGCAGGAGAATTGACCTTTTGGGCATAAGCCTTTCATCAGGAACGAGGCTTGTGGGCCGGGGGTGCTGAGAGATAAATGGGAAGAGGGTGGGGTAGGGGGACAAGGTCGCTGAGAATGCCATAGGTAGATGAAGGTAAGTGTAGGTGTGTGTGTGTGTGTGTGTGTACACACACACACAATGTGTGTGTGAGGTGGGGGTTGGGGTGGCAAGATGATAGTTCAAAGGGGGTTATGGTGCAGATAGATAGGAAAAAATGATGGACAGGTCAGAATGGGCAGCGACACGTTGGGGGCTTGAGACTGGGATAAAGTGGGGGAGGTGAGGAAACTGTTGAAATCCACATTTGTCCTGTGTGGTTGCAGGGTTGCAAGGCAGAATATGAGGTGTTCCTCCTCCAGGCATCGGGTAGTAACGGTTTGGCGATGGATAGATTGGAGAAGTGGGTGGAGCTGATAGATTGAAAAGTTGATGGACAGGTCAAGAGGGCGTGCTGTGTTGAAGGCACAGGACTGGGATAAAGTGGGGGGGCGGTGAAAAATGATGTCTGGCATTTGCAGTCCTCATTTTCTCCTCCTTAAAACTATAGACATTTGTAAGGGGCATGGATAGGGTGAATACCCAAGGTCTTTCCCCAAGGTCTAGTACTAAAGGGGCATAGGTTGAAGGTGAGTGGGGAAAGGGACCTGAGGGGCAACATTTTCACGCAGAGGGTGGTGCGTGTATGGAATGAACTGCCAGCAGAAGTGGTGGAGGCTGGTACAATTACAACATTTAAAAGGCACCTGGATGGGGATATGCATAGGAGGGGTACAGATGAACATAGGCCAAATGCTGGCAAATGGGCCACTAGATTCATTTAAGGTATGGACTGAAGGGTTTGTTTCAGGCTCTACAACTCTATGACTATGTCTACATAGTTGGAAACCAATTTCACAAAATGAGGAATAGGTCATTCCCCCCTTACAGCCTGTCCTGAGCTGTGGCCTAACTGCACATATTCCAGTGCAAGTTTCAGAAAGATTTCAGCAGCTCTTTTAAAAAACTGAAATGCGTTTAGACATCAATGATGTTTCTGAATATCATTTTAGCTATTCGCAATTTTAAAGATAAGAGTTTCGAGTGAACACA
>NW_025162866.1:0-1585 GCF_004010195.1 Chiloscyllium plagiosum
GAGTGAGAGAGGGACAGAGAGACAGAGGGACAGAGAGAGTGAGAGAGGGACAGAGATATCGTGGGGCAGAGAGAGAGAGGAAAGAGAGAGAGGGGGACCGAGTGACAGAGAGAGAGAGGGACAGAGGGACAAAGAGAGAGAGGGCCAGAGGGACAGAGAGAGCCAGAGGGACAGAGGGACACTGAGGGCTAGAGGGAAAGAGAGACAGATTGAAAGAGGGACAGAGAGCCCAAGGGACAGAGAGAGAGAGAGGGACAGAGACAGAGAGAGAGAGGGATAGAGAGACTGACAGAGAGGGAGACTGAGAGAGAGGGAGAAAGAGAGAGAAGTACACAGAGACTGAGAGGGAGAGAGGGGGCTCAGAGAGAGACGGCACAGAGAGAGAGGAACAGAGAGAGATAGGGACACAGAGTGAGAGAAGGAGAGGTGCAGAGAGACAGATAGAGAGGGACAGAGAGAGAGGGACACACAGAGAGACACAGAGAGAGAGAGGGACACAGAGAGAGACGGACAGAGAGGGGGGACAGAGAGAGAGAGGGACAGAGAGAGAGAGGGACAGAGAGAGAGGGGACAGAGAGAGAGAGAGAGACAGAGAGAGAGAGGGGGGCAGAGAGATAGAGAGAGAGGGATAGAGAGAGAGATAGAGGGACAGAAAGACAGAGGAACAGAGAGAGAAGGGAACAGAGAGACAGAGAAAGAGGGACAGAAAGAGAGAGTGGGGCAGAGAGAGATATATATAGAGAGAGAGAGGCAGAGACAGAGAGACAGAGGAACAGAGAGTGAGGGACAGAGAGAAGGACAGAGAGAGCGAGAGTGAGACTGAGAAGAGGGCGACAGAGAGATGGAGAGAGAGAGAGAAGGACAGAGAAAGAGACTGAGGGACAGAGAGACTGAGGGGCAGAGAGAGAGAGTGTGTGAGGGACACAGAGAGAGAGGGACAGAGAGACTGGGAGAGAGGAACAGAGAGAGAGGGAAAGAGAGAGAGAGGGACACAAATAGAGCGAGTGAAGGACAGAGAGAGAGACTGAGGGACAGAGAGAGAGCAAGGGTGGGACAGAGAGAGAGGGGGACAGAGAGACAGAGGGACACGCAGAGAGAGAGAGAGGGACAGACAGACAAAGAGAGGGACAGAAAGTCAGAGAGAGGGGACACCTTGAGAGAGTGAGATAGAGAGACTGGAGTCAGAGAGACAGAGGGACAGAGAGAGGGACAGAGAGAGGGAGGGGCGTAGACAGAGACGGAGAGAGGGACAGAGAGAAAGAGAAGGTTAGAGCGTCAGAGAGAGAGAGGGTGGGAGGGACAGAGAGCGATCGACAGAGAGACAGAGAAAGAGGGACAGAGTCAGAGAGAAGAACACAGAGAGAGATAGAGACAGAGCGAGGGAGGGGGACAGAGAGACAGAGCGTGGGAGGTACAGAGAGAGGGGGACAGGGAGACAGAGACAGTGAGAGAGAGACAGCGGGACAGAGTGAGGGACAGAGAGAGAGCGAGGGAGAGGGACGGAAAGGCAGAGAGAGAGGGACAGAAAGACAGAGAGAGAGAGTGAGCCAGAGAGACTGAGGGACAAAGAGAGGGACAGAGAGAG
>NW_025162867.1:0-1585 GCF_004010195.1 Chiloscyllium plagiosum
GGTCTTCTGCATGTCTTCTGTGTCTGCTTCAAAGGAAAGTTCATATTTTCTGGAATGATTGTGAAATTTAGGTCTATTAGTTTGAGTTTATTATTCACTCAAAGCTGCCTCCCAGATGCCAAGAAATGGGATGTCTCTGATAGAGTCTACAAGATTCTGAAAGAGTTTGTGAGCAGGCAGAAGTCGTGATGTTCGTTGGCACCAGAGACATAGCTCGGAAATGGGATGCGCATCTAAAAGGTGATTTGGGAAGTTAGGTTAGAAGCTAATTAGTAGGACGAGTAGAGTAATTATCTCAGGATAACTACCGGTGACACGTGCTATTAAAGCGAGGAACAGGGAGCGAGCAAATTAACACATGATTACAGCGCTGGTGCAGAAGGAAGGGCTTGAGTTATGTTGGTCATTGGGGTGCCTTCTGTAAAAGGTGAGACTTGTACACGAAGGACGGGTTGCCGTTGAACGGAAGGGTAAACAATAACCTTGGCAAAATGTTTACTGTAACACTTCGTGAAGGTTTAAACTAGTTTATCAGAGGGATGGGAATTGGAGCTACATATCACAGGAGAGGATACCTGTTCAACTGGCAGAAATAGATTGCAGAAAGTCTGTCAGGAAGAATGCAGAATTGATAAGACAAAGAGCTAGATTAAAGTGAGTATGTTTCAATGCAAGGTGTGTCGGGAATAACAGTGATGAATTTAGAGCATGGATGAATACTTGGAATTACGATGTATTGGCCATAATACAGCCCTCGATTTACAGGGCAAGAATGGTTGCTGGATATTCCAGGATTTAGATATTTTAAAAAGAACAGGGAAGGGTGTAAAGAGATAGATGAGTAGCATTAATAATCAGAGTGTGCATCACAGCTGCAGAAAAGTAGTTTGTTGAGGAGATATAGTTTAAAGATTCTCATTGTTGGAGGTCTGTTACAGGAAAGGAGCAGTCACTTTATAGGGGGTTTCTACAGATCCCCAAAAGCAGAAGTGCGACAGAAGTACAGATTGGACCGCAAGTCTTGGGAAGGTGCAGCTGTAACAGTTATTGTTCTGGGAAACTTAACTTATCAAATATTCATTGGATTCTCCTCAATGAAGATGATCGAAATGGAGTCAATTTCGTCAAGCGTGTAGATGATCGAAATGGAGTCAATTTCGTCAAGCGTGTCCAGGAAGCAATCTTGACTCAATATGTAGGTCGGCCAAGTGTAGGGAAGCCATATTGGATTTGGTTGTCTGCAACGAGCCAGGTCAGGTCTCAGGTCTCCTGTTGGGAGCGCATTTACATGCCAGTGACCAAAACTGCCTCACCTCTACCATAGCGATGGAGAGATCTAGGAGCAGACAGTATGGAATGTCATTTAATTGGAGTAAGGGAAAGTTATACTCCGGTTAAAGCGACGCTATGGCGTATAAATTAGGATTAATTATTCTACAGGAAATGCACAACAGAAATGTGGAGACAGTTTAAGGAACACTTGTGAGTGTAGAATAAATTTTCCCACTATGGCCGGCAAGGAATTGGAAGGTGTAGGAGCCTTGGGTGACATGAGAAGAGATGTTTCTCATCAAGAGGAAGGAGG
>NW_025162868.1:0-1585 GCF_004010195.1 Chiloscyllium plagiosum
GAGTGGGGGAGAATGGGATATTGCACAGTGGGTAAGAGAGGGATAGAGTACAGTGGGATAGAGAGGGATAGTGAACAGTGGAATAGAGAGGGATAGAGCACAGTTTGGCAGAATGGGATAGACTACAGTGGGATAGAGAGGGATAGAGCACAGCAGGGGAGAATTGGATAGAGTACAGTGGAATAGAGAGGGATAGAGTACAGTGGGATAGAGAGGGATAGAGCACAGTGGGGGAGAATGGGATAGAGCACAGTGGGATAGAGAGGGATAGAGCACAGTGGGATAGAGAGGGATAGAGTGCTGTAGGTGAGAATGGGATAGACCACAGTGGGGGAGAATGGGATTGAGTACAGTGGGATAGAGAGGGATAGAGCACAGTGGGAGAGAATGGGATAGACCACACTGGGGGAGAATGGGATAGAGCATAGTGGGACAGAGAGGGATAGAGCACAGTGGGATAGAGAGGGATAGAGTACAGTGGCATAGAGAGGGATAGAGCCCAGAGGGATAGAGAGGGATAGAGCACAGTGGGGGAGAATGGGATAGAGCACAGTGGGGGAGAATGGGAGACAGCACAGTAGGATAGAGAGGGATAGAACACAGTGGGATAGAGTGGGATAGAGCACATGGGATACAGATGGATAGAGCACAGTGGGGGAGAATGGGATATAGCTCAGTGGGATAGAGAGGGATAGAGCACAGCGGGTGAGAATGGGATAGAGCACAGTGGGGGAGAATGGGATAGAGTACAGTGGGATAGAGAGGGATAGTGCACAGTGGGATAGAGAGGGATAGAGCACAGTGGGATAGAGAGGGATAGTGCACAGCGGGGGAGAATGGGATAGGGTACAGTGGGATAGAGAAGGATAGAGCACAGTGGGGGAGAAAGGGATAGAGCACAGTGGGATAGAGAGGGATAGAGTACAGTGGGGGAGAATTGGATAGTGTACAGTGGGATAGAGAGGGATAGAGCACAGTGGGAGAGAGAGGGATAGAGCACAGTGGGGGAGAATGGGATAGAGTACAGTGGGATAGAGAGGGATTGAGCACAGTGGGGGAGAATGGGATAGAGCACAGTGGGATAGAGAGGGATAGCGGACAGTGGGGAAGAATGGGATAGAGTACAGTGCTTTAGAGAGGGATAGAGCAGAGTGGGGGAGAATGGGATAGTGCACAGTGGGTTAGAGAGGTATAGAGTACAGTGGGATAGAGAGGGATAGAGCACAGTGGGGGAGAATGGGATAGAGTACAGTGCTTTAGAGAGGGGTAGAGCAGAGTGGGGGAGAATGGGATATTGCACAGTGGGTTAGAGAGGGATAGAGTACAGTGGGATAGAGAGGGATAGTGAACAGTGGAATAGAGAGGGATAGAGCACAGTGGGGCAGAATGGGATAGAGTACAGTGCTTTAGAGAGGGATAGAGCACAGCAGGGGAGAATTGGATAGAGTACAGTGGAATAGAGAGGGATAGAGTACAGTGGGATAGAGAGGGATAGAGTACAGTGGCATAGAGAGGGATAGAGTACAGCGGGATAGAGAGAGATAGAGCAAAGTGGAAGAGAGAGGGATAGAGCCCAGCGGGACAG
>NW_025162869.1:0-1585 GCF_004010195.1 Chiloscyllium plagiosum
CCCCTTGAGGACCCGGAAAACACGATCAGAGACGTCACCTACCCTTGCACCTGGGAGGCAACGTACCAAACGTGAGTCTCTCTCGCCCTCACAGAACCGCCTATCTGTGCCCCGAACTATCGAGTCCCCAATAACTATTGCTCTGCTCTTCTCCACCCTTCCCTTCTGAGAAACGGGTCAGGCTCCGTGCCAGAGGCCTGAACCCCATTGTTTACCCCTGGTAAGTCGTCCCCCCTACAACGGTATACTTGTTCTTGAGGGGAACTGCCGCAGGTGGTCCCTGCACTGGCTGCTTCCTCCCAGTTCCTCTCACTGTCACCCATCTGCCTGCAGATGACTCTGTGGGCTACACCTTGTGCGACCGTGAGGACGATTAACAGTTCATGAATGTCACAAGCACCTTCCACGTTGACCTCAAGTTCACAGACATTCTCAGACAACTCCCTTCTCTTCCTGGACGTCTCCATTTCCATTTGTGACAAACAACTCAACACGGACATGAGGTTCAATCCTAACCATTCCCGCAGCTTACTGTCTACAATTGTTCCCTGACCGCCTCCTGTTAAAACGCTGTTCCTTTAATCTCAAGTCCTCCGTCCCGGCCATATTTGTATCCAGCAGGAGCAGTTCCACTCCAGATCACTCCAGATGGTTTCTTTTTCAGGAGAGCAACATCCCCTCCCACGGGGTCAGAATTCCTTCCAGCGCATCTTCTCCACTTCCCGACCCATCCCTTGAACGCCAACCCTCCAACCATAATAAGAATAGAACCCCACTGGACCTCACCTCCCAACACCCAAACATCCTCTGCCATTCCCGCCACCAAAGGCAGAACCAACCACCAGAGATATATTTCCCTCCCAACCATTATCAGCATTCTGCAGAGATGATGCTATCCACGAATCCCTCGTTAAATCCATGCATTCCTCTAACTCTTCATGTGTTCACGGCAGCATCCCTTTGCCGCAGCAAGAGGTGTAACACCTGTGCTCATACCTGCTCCCCCCCCCCCAAATTTTCCAAGGCCGTAAACGATCCTTTTACATCCAGCAGAGATTTACCTGTACGTGCAAACACCTCATCTACTCTGTCCATTGGTGGTGATATGGCTTTTGTGGAGACAAGACGGCAACACTTGGAATGCTTCATTGAACATCTCGGAACACATGCAACAAACAGTTCCACTGCCCTGTCCCTGATCACTTCAACTTCCCTTCCCACTCCACTAAGGACATGCAAGTCCTGGACCCCTTCCTCTGCCAAATACTAGACAGACAACGCCAGGAGGAAGAACACCTCACCATCCGCCTTGGTACCATCGAATGGCACACATCAATGTTGACTTCGCCAGTTTTCTTATCTTCCCTCCCTCCACCTCATCCCTCATTCAAACCTTGAACGTGGTACTGCCCTCTTAACCAGTTCCACCTCGTCATGTTACTGCCAAGCTATCCGCACCACCTTCTGTTCCTACCTATCACAATCACCAACCCCCCAAATCTGAATCTACCTATCGGCTACCCAGCTAACTTCACCTCAACACGACTGCTTTCCATTTATCTCTCAGCTCCTTTCCCAGCCACAA
>NW_025162870.1:0-1585 GCF_004010195.1 Chiloscyllium plagiosum
CAGCAGCCTTTTGTGAGGCACTTTGTCGAATGTATTTTTGGAAATCTGGATAAACTATATCTACTGAGACCCCATTGTCCACGGTGCTTGTAATTCCTTCATAGAATTTCAGTAAATTAGTTAAGGATGATCTGCCTTTCATGAACGTATGCTGCATCTGTCCAATAGAGTAATTTCGATCCAGGTGATTTGCTAATTTTTCCTTGATAATAGATTCCAATATTATCCCCACTGCTGAAGTTAAGATAACTTCCCTATAATTCCTCATCTTTTGTCTACCTCTTTTTAAAAAAAAAATATTGTCACATTTGCTGTTCTCCAATCTTCCGGAACTGCCCTTGATTCCAGCGAATTTTGGAAAATTAAAAGTGCACTTGCTCTCATAATCTATCCTACTTTCCGTTATAACTTTTTTTTGTGGCTTTTTGTTGACCTTTGGTGTTTTCCCAATCTTCTAGATTCAGGTAGGTCTCCCCTTGATTCCAGCGAATTTTGGAAAATTACCAAAAGTGCACTTGATATTTCTGTCACTATTTATTTTCATACCCGAAGATGCATTTCATTTGGACCAGTAGAGTTGTGTAACGTTTAGCTCCATTAGCTTCACCAACACTACTTATTTTGTGATAATGATCATTTGTAAGTCCTAACCGACATTAGTCTCCTTGACAATTACTGACATGTTATTCGTGGCCTCCTTTTCCAACAGTCCTTCCTTTTCGCTGGTGTTTACTTTTGCTGAGTACTTTGAAGAATTGTATTGAAAGTCCTGCACTGTTCGTCAACTGACCTACATTAAAGTCTTTGCTTCCAGTTTACTTCAGCCATCTCCTCCATCAACCTATTGTAGTCTCCTTTGTTTCAGTACGTGACCCTGATATGGGATTTTATCTTCTGAGTTTCCACCTGCATTCTAAACTCAACCATACTGCCATCTTACCAACCAAGAGGATCTCTTACCAGGAGATCGTGAATTATTCCTGTCTCATTGCACAGGACCAGACCTGTAGCTTGTTCCATTGTTGGTCCCGTTATATACTGTTGAAAGAAAACTTTCCGGATACATTCAATGAACTCCTCCTCAAGGCTACCTTGATTGACCTGGTTCAATCAATCGACATGTAGATTAAAACTCCCATACCAATTACCATACTATTTTTACAGGCAAATTGTACTTCATTGTTCGTTGAGCACACCACTGTGATGCTATTATTTTGTGGCCGACAAACCATGCCTATCAGTGACTTTTTTAGAATTTCTATTCTCCGCCCAAATCAATTCAATCTTATTCTCCATAGAACCTACATCATCACTCACCATCTCCCTGATCCTTAAATATGAGAGCTGCATTACCTTCCTTACCTTATTTTCTGTCATTCTGAATCGTCTGATACACCTGGATATTAAACTCCCAGTTGTGATCATCGTCAACCATGTCTCTGTAATGGCTACTAAATCGTATTCGTTCTCAATGATTTGTGCCATTAACTCACCTACCTTGTTTCAAATGCTAACAGCATTCAAGCAAACTGCCTTTCTGGTAGTTTTTATACTCCTTTTTGAATTGTAATATCTCTATTAATAA
>NW_025162871.1:0-1585 GCF_004010195.1 Chiloscyllium plagiosum
CCCACACCTCAGGAAGGACATACTGGCACTGGCGTGTGTCCAGCGGAGATTCACACGGATGATCCCTGGAATGGTAGGTCTAACATATGAGGAACGTCTGAGAATCCTGGGATTGTATTCATTGGAGTTTAGAAGATTAAGGGGAGATCTAATAGAAACTTACAAGATAATACATGGCTTGGAGAGAGTGGGCGCTAGGAAATAGTTTCTGTTAGGCGAGGAGACTAGGACCCGTGGACACAGCCTTAGAATTAGAGGGGGTAAATTCAGAACAGAAATGAGACATTTCTTCAGCCAGAGAGTGGTGGGCCTGTGGAATTCATTGCCGCTGAGTGCAGTGGAGGCTGGGACGCTACATGTCTTCAAGGCAGAAATTGATAAATTCTTGATGTCACAAGGAATTAAGGGCTACGGGGAGAATGCGGGTAAGTGGAGTTGAAATACCCATCAGCCATGATTGAATGGCGGAGTGGACTCGTTGGGCCGAATGGCCTTACTTCCACTCCTATGTCTTATGGTCTTACTGTATCTGTTGCACCCGATGCGGTCTCCTCTACATTGGGGAGAGAGGACACCAACTTGCGGATTGTTTCAGAGAACATCTCTGGGACACCTGCACCAACCAACCCCACCGCCCCATGGCCGAACACTTTAACACCCCCTCCCACTCCCCCAAGGACATGCGGGCCCTGGGCCGTCTTCATCACCAAACCCTAACCACCTGACGCCTGGAGGAAGAATGCCAATCTTCCGCCTTGGGGCTCTGCAACCACAGGGGATTAATGTGGATTTCACCAGTTTCATAATTTCCCCTCCACTCACCTTATCCCAGTCCCAAGCCTCCAACTTGACCTGTCCACCTTCCTTCCCACCTATCTGCTCCACCTTCTTCTCCAACCGATCACCTTTCCCCCAATCTTCATCTACCTATCACATTCCCGGCTACCACCACCCTCCCAGCCCCACCCCGCTCCTATTTGTCTCTCACCACTCCCTGGCCCACAAGCCTCTCTCCTGATGAAGGGTTTATGCCCAAAACATCGATTCTCCTGCTCCTCAGATGTTGCCTGACCTGCTGTATTTTCCAGCACCACATTCTCGACTCTGATCTCCAGCATCTGCAGTCCTCACTTTCTCAAAGTTAAAAATCACACAACACCAGATTATAATCCAACAGGTTTATTTGGAAGTACTAACTTTCATCAGGCAACAGTTTCACAATCCAAGGCTTCATAATCACAATCTTCAATTTTCACAACACCATGATGTGGAGGTGCCGGTCCCGACTGGACTGGGGTGTACAAAGTTAAAAATCATACAACACCAGGTTTCCTCCCACAGTCCAAAGATGTGCAGGGTCAGGTGAATTGGCCATACTAAATTACCCGTAGTGTTAGGTAAGGGGTAAATGTAGGTGGGTTTCGCTTCGGCAGGTCGGTGTGGACTTGTTGGGCCGAAGGGCCTGTTTCCACACTGTAATGTAATCTGTAAATCCATACCCTGAACACCCCTGACCCAGACCCCTCCACCACCACCATAACCTGAACACCCCTGACCCAGACCCCTCCACCACCACCATAACCTG
>NW_025162872.1:0-1585 GCF_004010195.1 Chiloscyllium plagiosum
GATGATCTGTTTCAAATCCTTTACCTCTATAATATTTACTACTTTAGGATCATCGGGAGGGGTGAAGAGTTGTATCCTATTACCCAGTAATTCTACCCGTTTTCCCTGTCCTACACTAATTCAAAAACAACAGCCCACGAAATCCATCCCATTTGCTTTCATTTCAATCCCAAATGTTTCATTTAATTGTATCTCATAAGTACCCCCCCCCAGAATTGCTTTGTGCCATGTGGTTTTCCTTATTGTTAGGTATATTGGGTTACACTTTTTATCGGGACAATCGCGAGCTGGTTGGAAAGGGGCCCGGTGTACTGTGACGAGACCATTATACCAAATACCATCCCCAAGGCCATCCCCATAGGACTTAAGATGTATCTCTGAACTGCGGTACTGTCTTTGATTAGCTACATCCCCACAATTTACTAAGCTGCATGCATCAGTGTCTATTACTTGTGGATTATCAGACTCCGGAACCGTTAATAATAGATATGAAAATGATATTTGACAAAATCCCAAAACTAAGAGGGCTAGCATCATAACTCTAAACATTCCCAGTATTCCAATCATCATGCTGAAGCACAAAAAGACTTAATATACAATCTTGCAGAAATAATCCCGCGCTCGCGTCGCTACTGTATAGTCAGTTACTCAAAGTCTCTTTAGTCTGAGTTGTTTCGGTAGTCAAAAGAGCCTGATATGGCCCTTCCCAGTCCGGCTGCAATTTAGTCTCTGTCCACGATTTTACTAAAATCCAATCACCCGGCCGATTGGGGTGAACAGTGAATTCAAGGGGTGGAGTCTGTGCCAATAGACCCTGTTTTCTGAGAAAAGATAAAGAGGAGGACAAGTCCAGTATATACTTCTTTAAAAACACATCTTTAGTTTCAGGAATTGGCAATTCTCCATTCGTTCCCACATACGGTAATCCAAATAGGATTTCATAGGGGGATAGTCCCAAATCTTTCCTTGGGGCTGTCCGTACTCGCAAGAGAGCTATAGGTAAACATTTGGTCCAAGGGAGTCTGGTTTCTATTATCAATTTAGAGAGCTGTCGTTTGAGTGTTTGGTTCATTCTCTCAACTCTTCCTGATGATGGCGGGTGCCATGGAGTGTGGAACTCCCAGGAAATTCCCAACCCCTTCATTATCCCCTGTAACACTTTAGAGGTAAAATGAGTTCCCTGGTCGGAATCTATACGGTTCACTAGCCCATATCGGGGAATTATGTGCTCTAATATTGTTTTAGACACCCCACTTGCAGTGCGCAGTAGCTAGGGGGTATGCCTCAACCCAACCAGATAGATGATCTACTATGACCAACATATATTTTAGTCTTCCTACTCTAGGTAGTTCAGTATAATCTACTTGTATACTCTGGAAGGGTCTCAATCTTGGGTCTCTTCCTCCCGGGGCCTGTTTTCTCAAGACTTTTTTATCTACCTTTCTGCATATTATACATCCCTCACATATTTGTTTAGCAATGGTATATATTCCTTTACATCCATATTCTCTAAGAACTAAATCACACATTGCTTGTACTCCCGAGTGTATGGCTGCCTTGGTGTAGGATAGCCATAATCTCCCGC
>NW_025162873.1:0-1585 GCF_004010195.1 Chiloscyllium plagiosum
CACCAAACCCTCCAATCCACACTGACAACGGCCACGCAAACGGAAACGGTTCATCACCTGCTGGCACACATTCTCCCTCACCTCCACCCAGCGCCCCAAACGGACCTTCCAGGTGAAACAGAGATTCACCTACCTCCCTTCCAACCTAGTGTACTGCATCAGGTGCTTCCGATGGGGTTTTCTCTACATTTGGAGACCAAACAGAAACTAAGGGTACATTTTCCCTAACCATCACAGCCGGACCCAAAGGGGCCGACGTGAGCTCCCAGTCACCACCCATTTCAATTCCCCTTCCCCTGCTAATACGACATAATCTACGTGCGTTACTGTAACTGGAAATTACCCATAGTCATGGTGCCAAAGCCAAATGGTACCCAACGATTATGTGTGGACGATCGTAATGTCAATGCAGTTAAAAAAATTGATGTATACCCAGTTCCATGGTTGGAAGACTGCATTGAAATTGTGGGACAAGCAACTTACTTTGGTATGAAAAATGTGCCAGCCACATTTCATGGACTAACCAACAAGTTGCCGGATTATCCAACCTGTGGGATACATTCATGACCTTGTGATATTTAGTGACTCATGGAAGGAACACGACAGCATCTATCGGACTTGTTTGATCGAATTCGGAAGGCAGGCTTGGTGATAAACCTAGCAAAACACGAATTTGCCAAAGCAAAAGTCACCTTGCTTGGCTATGCTATTGGACATAGATAAATTATGCCATGAGCTTAAAAAGTGAAGGTAATTGCTAAATTTCCCACACTGTTGACAAAAGGAGCAGTTCCTGGGATTAAGTCTATTTTATCGAATGTTTGTACCTCATTTTCGCAGTGTGACTGCTCCACTCTCTGAAGTGTTAAAGAAAGGCAAGAAGTTTCAGTGGACAGTGGACTGTCAGAAGGCATTTGACGGAATTTGAAATATGTGTTAACCACTGCCCACGATCAGACGCACCTGATTATGCAATACCATTGAAGGTGGATTTAATTGCGAATGATGTGGATATCGGTGTTGGGCTCTTGCGGGAAGATGGCGGGAAGACAGAGAGACCTATTGGGTATTTCTCCAAGAAGTTGAATGTTCACTAGTAGAAATATTCAGCAGTTGAGAAAGAGACAGTGAGCTTTGTGTCGGTACGACAACATTTCAGTGTTTGAAATAGCAGCAACGTATCGGAGACCACCATTTACACTGATCATAACTCAATGAAGTCTTCTTGAGAAATTTTAGGACAAAAATGCGAGACTGTGTCGCTGGAGCTTGTTGTTACAGCCATTCAATTTGAAAATTGTGCATGTGACAGGTCTTGAACACATGATTTCCAATGCATTGTTGAGACTTGAGTGACAAATGGAGGCACTCAATGATGGAAGTACCACATACTGAATCTTGATGGAGTTGTGCATGTTTGCATTTTTATAGTAAACGAATGTACGTGCGCCCATTGTAGAGTACGAACTATTAATTTTGGAGGTTTTGAAAACTGAAGCCATCTTGGATATTGAAGATTCAGTTGTATATTGGGTGTGTTGTCACACGGGCAGTCTCTTTACTCGGTTATGTTGTCCTTGAATGC
>NW_025162874.1:0-1585 GCF_004010195.1 Chiloscyllium plagiosum
GGGACATCAGAGTGTGACTGGAAGTGAGGCAGGCAGGGGGAACTTAAGTACAGGAGCCTCAGCCCTTGACCTTGTCCAACAGGGATGAGATTCTTGTTCCCTGTACGGATGAGGAAAAGGGCTCCGGGCAGGATGAGCCAGCTGACCACGGCACCATGGTGCAGAAGGCCATTCAAGAGAGGGGAGCAAAAAGCCAGTAGTTGTTATTGGGGATTCTATTATTAGGGGGAGAGATAGTATCCTTTGTGAGCCGGATCGGGAGTCCAGTATGGTGTGTTGCCTGCCCGGTGCCAGGGTGCGGGACATCTCCAACCGGCTTGAAAGGATACTGGAGTGGGAGGGGGAGGATCAGTTGTTGTGGTCCACGTTGGGACTAACAACATAGGCAAAGCTAGGGTGGAGGACCTGTTTGGGGATTATCAAGCACTAGGAAGGAAATTGAAGTACAGGTCCTCAAGGGTTATAATCTCCGGATTACTGCCTGAGCCACATGCCAATTGGTGTAGGGATAAGAAAATTAGGGAAGTAAACGTGGCTAAGGAATTGGTGTGGGAAAGAGGGATTCCATTTCATGGGGCATTGGCATCAGTTTTGGAACCGGGGGGATCTGTACCGTTGGGACGGTCTCCACCTGAACCGATCAGGTACCAATGTTCTAGCGAAGAGGATAAATAGGGTGGTCAGTAGGACTTTAAACTTCTGAGTTGGGGGGAAGGGAAAGTGAAAGCGACATGTTATCCTCCTGGAAAGATAAGCAGGAGGATAACATGTATGCAGGTGGATTTAACCTTGAGGCAGATTAGGAATGCAACAAAAAGGAAGGATAACTTAGGACATCTTATGACTTCCAATATCTCTAATGATAAGAATGTTAGCATTAAGGCACTTTAACTGAATGCTCGTAGCATTCGTAACCAAGTAAATCACAGATCATCGTGAATGATTATGATGTAGTAGACATCACAGAGACATGGTTGCAGGGGGTTCAGGACTGGCAGTTAAACATCCAAGGATTTACAACTTATCGAAAAGACAGGGAGGTGGGCAGAGGGGGCGGGGTGGCCTTGTTAGTCAAGAACAAAATTAAATCTATGGCACTGAATGACTTCGGGTCGGATGATGTGGAGTCTGTGTGGGTGTAATTGAGGAACCACAAAGGCAAGAAAACCATAGTGGGAGTTATGTACAGAGCCTTTGGCAGTGGTCAGGACCAGGGGCGCAACATGTACCGGGAAATAGAAAAAGCATGTCAGAAAGGCAAGGTCACGGTGATCAGGCAAGGTCACGGTGATCATGGGGGACTTCAATATGCAGGTGGACTGGGTAAATAATGTTGCCAATGGATCCAAAGAAAGGGAATTCTTGGAATGCTTACAGGATGGCTTTTTGGAGCAGCTTGTCATGGAGCCCACAAGGGAGCAGGCTATTTTGGATCTAGTGCTATGTAATTAACTAGACTTTATAAAATAAAGTAAGGGAACACTTAGGAAGCAGCGATCATAATATGGTAGAGTTCAGTCTGCAGTTTGAAAGAGAGAAGGCAAAATCAATATAATGGTGTTACAGTTAAACAAAGGTAATTATG
>NW_025162875.1:0-1585 GCF_004010195.1 Chiloscyllium plagiosum
GTCTTGCTGTTGCCAGTCCCTTAGCTGTTCAGGACTAAACACTTCTGTCTGACCCTCTGCCTGTTCAGGTTTTTCCTACACCATTACATCAAACGGGGTGTCCACTACCTGACCCTGAACTCTGTCATCTTTCTGGAAGAAGTGAGGGCTGCAGATGCTGGAGATCAGAGCTGAAAATGTGTCGCTGGAAAAGCGCAGCAGGTCAGCCCTGAGGAAGGGCTTATGCCCGAAACGTCGATTCTCCTGTTCCTTGGATGCTGCCTGACCTGCTGCGCTTTTCCAGCAACACATTTTCAGCTCTGTCATCTTTCTGTCTACTTTTCACTTTTTGTGCTGTGACTTATGGTGGGATCTGGTTATCGTACAGTCTGGGGAAAATACCAGGATATTTCTGTTTTCCTCCTCAGTTTTTTGGGCTTCTCCACAACAAGGGGTGTCACCCCCACCTTGGATCCTGCCAAATCATTCCCAATAACAAACTGGATTCCTGGAACCGATACTCTATCAGTTACTTCCACTTTAACTTCCCCACTCTTCAATTGGCATTCCAACCTGATCTTACCATAGGGGAACACCAAATTTCTGTCCACCTGTCCCACAAGTTACTACTCTCTTGGGTGACAGGTCAAAAAGAGTGCAGCGACTATCAGTGACTGGTTAGATATTGTATCTCTCAAAATAATAACTACTTGTCCTTCTCCCCCTGTTCTTTCTGAGTAAACTTTCGCCATAGAGGTGAATTCTTTTGTAGAGACTAGGTTCTAACTCTATACCCAGCCCCCGTCTAGGCTGTGCACTCTCCTGCAGATCCTCAGCTCTTCTTGGGCTCTCCTTTAATACGTTCACTATTGCCACTGGCTTAACTTCTTTTACCACATCTTACCCGTATTCTCTACTCTTGGTTTCGTTGTATAGGATCTCCCCTTCTCCCAACTTCTATACCTCACAGGACAAAATTCTGACCAGTAGCATGTCTAATGCACCAACATGTATTCATCTGCTAATTCTGCTGCCCTTCTCACTTCCTGAACTTTCTGTTCCCCCTCATGAATTCTTATCATTGGAAGTGAGTTTTTAAACTCCTTCAGCAGAATAATCTCTCCTAGAGCCTCAAATGTCCTATCCATTTTCAAAGCACGCTCCCATCTATCAAAGTGACTGTTTGTTTAGTTCTTTCGAACTCAACATATGTCTGACCTGGTTCCTTCTTTGTGTTTCTGAACTGCTGTCTATATGCTTCTGGTACCAATTCATAAGCACTTAAAATAACCTGTTTAACCTCTTCATGATCTCTTGTCCTCTCATCAGACTGCAGAAATACTTTAATAGCTCTGCCTATCAGTTTAATCTGAACTAGCATTACCCATAAATCCTCCAACCACACCATCTGCTGGGCCAATTTTTCAAATGAAATAAAGAAGGCTTCAACACACTTCTCATCAAAATGTGGCAGAGTTTTGACACATTTATATATATCACTCCCTTTGCTTTTAATCTCCATCCTGTTAATTTGACTTTGCTGACTAAGACACAACTTCACAAATTCTCCTGCTTTTTGCTCAGCTAAGAAACTGCTCTCTCTTTT
>NW_025162876.1:0-1585 GCF_004010195.1 Chiloscyllium plagiosum
TGTGGTTGGTGCAGCTCTGTGCTGGATGGATATTTCTTTCAGGTTTACACATTAGTGCACTGCTGATTTCTGCACAGCTCCCATTCCTGGACAGATATCTAGTCTGGGTTTATAGATCAATGCACTGCTGTGGGCTACACAGCTCCCTGTATTCCTGTGTAGCAGCTTTGAAATGCTGAATGTTCCCTTCCATTTCCTGTGCAAGCGGTCTGAGAGATTAAAAGATCTGCTCCAATCGCTGAGTAACAGCCTCCAATGGCTGAATGGCCTCATTCTGTTCCTGTTTCAATCTCTTGATGGGCTGAATAGCCTGCTTCAGTATCGGTGTAGTTGTGAATGGTGCTGAATATTTTGAAACCATCAGTGAATAGGCCACTTCTGACTTTATGATGGAGGGAGGGCCATTGATGCTGCAGCTGCTGTTAGCCCACAGTACCTCATGGATGGCCAGTTGACATGTGCTCAGCCCTTTAGAAGTATGTCCCTACTTCACAGGAGGGAGTGCCACATCACACAGTGAGCAGTACGCCTAATATGATTTATCTCTCCATCCCTGAAGCTCTCAGGCTCATTCGTGATGAAGGTCTGTAGCCGGAAACGGTGATTCGCCTGCTCCGCGGATGCTGACTGACCTGCTGTGCTTTTCCAGCAACACACTAATCTTGAGTACGTCAAATATGAGTCTGAGACTGTGCCTCCACCAGGACTGTGTGCTGGCTGCTCCTACAGATACTGTCAGGGACAGATCCCGCGGGGACAAGGAGTTTGGTGAGGATGTTTCCCCCAGTCTGGCTGTTGTGTATTGAAGCCTGTCCCTGCTAAGTCAGTGGGGGGCCTGTGGGGACACTCCTGGTGATGGACATTGAAGTCCCACACCCAGAGGACGGTCTGTGTCCTTGTCACCCTCAGTGCTGCCTCTGATTTGTTTCCAACATCGAGGGAACTGAGTTATCACCGAGAGGAGGGGTGGGAGGCAGGAGATAACCACCCTCAGGCGATTTCCTTGACCATGTGTGATCTGTTACTATGAGATTTCCTGGGTTCTGGAATCAATGATGTGGATTTGCAGGGTAACTCCTTCCCTGACTGTACCCCAGAGTGTCCCCACCACTGGTGGGTCTGTCCTGCCGGTGGGACAGGATATACCCAGAGATGGTCATGGGGCTTCAGGAAACATTTTGGGTGGCACGGTGGCACAGTGGTGAGCACTGCTGCCTCACAGCGCCAGAGACCCGGGTTCAATTCCCGAATCAGGCGACTGACTGTGTCGAGTTTGCACATTCTCCCTGTGTCTGCGTGGGTTTCCTCCGGGTGCTCGCGTTTCCTCCCACAGTCCAAAATAAATGTGCAGGTCGGGTGAATTGGCCATGGGAAATTGTCCGTAGTGTTTGGTGAAGGGGTAAACGTAGGGGAATGGGTCTGGGTGGGTTGCTCTTCGGCGGGTCGGTGTGGACTTGTTGGGCTCAAGGGCCTGTTTGCACACTGTAAGTAATCTAATCTAATCTAATTTACCCATCAGGCCTGATCCTGTGAATATGATGGTGTCGGACTGTTTCCTGACTGGGAGGGCGGTGCTGGAAAAGCA
>NW_025162877.1:0-472 GCF_004010195.1 Chiloscyllium plagiosum
TCCATCAGTGTTACGCACGATCAGTGTTACACTGCATCAGTGATATACTCCCTCAGTGTTACACTCCATCAGTACTACACTCCATCAGTGTTACACACCATCAGTGTAATATTCCAATAGGGTTACACAGCATCAGAACTACACTCCATCATTATTACAATCCATCAGTGTTACACTCCATCAGTGTTACGTTCCATCAGAGTTATACTACATCAGTGTTACAATCCATCAGTGTTACACTCCATCAGTGTTACACTCCATCAGTGTTACACACCATCAGTGTTACACTCCATCAGTGTTACACTCCATCAGTGTTACACACCATCAGTGTTACACAAAATCATTGTTATGCTCCATCAGTGTTACGCACGATCAGTGTTACACTCCATCAGTGATATACTCCCTCAGTGTTACACTCCATCAGTACTACACTCCATCAGTGTTAAACTCCATCAGGGTTACACAGCATCAG
>NW_025162877.1:751-1585 GCF_004010195.1 Chiloscyllium plagiosum
CCATCAGTGTTACACACCATGATTGTTACAATCGCTCAGTGTTACACTCTATCAGTGTTACACTCCATCAGTACTACATTCCATCATAATTACAATCCCTCAGTGTTACACTCCATCAGTGTTACACTCCATCAGTACTACATTCCATCATAATTACAATCCCTCAGTGTTACACTCCATCAGTGTTACACTCCATCAGTACTACATTCCATCATAATTACAATCCCTCAGTGTTACACTCCATCAGTGTTACACTCCATCAGTACTACATTCCATCATAATTACAATCCCTCAGTGTTACACTCCATCAGTGTAACACTCCATCAGTACTACACTCCATCATAATTACACTCTCCCAGTGTTACACTCCATCAGTGTTGCACACCATCAGTGTTACACTCCATGATTGTTACAATCCCTCTGTACTACAATCCAACAGTGCTACACGCCATCAGTAATACACACCATCAGTGCTATAATCCATCAGTGTTATGCTCCATCTATGCTACATTCTATCAGTGCTGCACTCCGTCAGTACTACACTCCATCCATGCCACACTCCATCAGTGTTACCCTCCATCTGTGCTACACTCCATCAGTGTTACACGTGATCAGTGTTACGCTCCATCAGTATTACACTCCATCAGTGTTACACACCATCACTGTTATACTCCATCAGGGTTACACACCATCAGTGTTACACTCCACCAGTAATACACACCATTAGTGTTACACAAAATCATTGTTACGCTCCATCAGTGTTACGCACAATCAGTATTACACTCCATCAGGTGACACACACCATCAGTGTTCCACTCCATCAATGTTACACAC
>NW_025162878.1:0-1585 GCF_004010195.1 Chiloscyllium plagiosum
GGAACTTTTTGATAGGTTGTGGCGGCCCTTTTTGGTCCATGTAGGCGCAGACTTATTGACTATTTTAGTCAGGGCCCTTGTGTAACCATTAGCATTGTGTCTGGTGTCATAGATGTCCCATGGGAGGAAACATTCTGAACAAACACGGCTACACAATGCCAGCTCTCGAAAAACTAAGGAGCCAATTGGGACCCACAGCCAGAACATATAGGAGAGCTCAAGCCATACATCTTGCACATTGTTTCGGAGCTTGATAATGATGTCCATGGGAATCCAGGGATATGATAAGCAACTGCTAGATTAAGGTACAGAAGGACTGATATTCATGTTATAATTTGATGATTACTTGACTGACAAATTGAATAAACGTGGCTCTTCTCAGAGAAATAGGACGAGCTGGAGATATCAGACTTTGGGGGCGGTGTCCAATAACGAGAAGAAGAACATAAAATAAATATGCTGAGAGATAAGCTCAAAAAGTCAGTTATATCAGATGCCCCATCCGCCACACGGAATCAGATACCATAATCCAGAGGAAATATACGTTTAGCATGGAGCACAGTGCAGGCCAGGCTAGTGTACTGCTCAATACAATCCAGTGCTCTGTTCAGACAGTGCGGACCACACCAATCCGTGGGGAGCTGTGCAGTGTATAACAGTGAATTGTCTGGAAAGCTGGAGCAGTGACCATACCAGCATGTAGGGCTGTGTACACCATCCCAGTGCATTGAGCTGGAAAGCTGGAATTTACCCTCCCAGCATGCAGAGCTGTGTACACCATCCGATTGCATTGATCTGTAAACCAGGAGCAGTTACCCTCCCAGCATTGAGGACTGTGTACACCACCCCAGTGCATTGTTCAGTAATATTGTGTTAGATCACTGCCCAGTATGGTGAAACTTGCAGCCCATGCTGGAAGTGGCAGGATATGAGCTCCCCTCCCTTTACAGCTGCATACTTCCATTGTTCCAAGGGATGCAGAACATGTAGTCAAAAGGAAGCAGGAAGTTTACTTAAGGTTAGGTGGAAAGGATCAGACAAGGCTGTAGAGGGTGACAAGTTAGCCCGGAAGGAACTGAAGAATGAACTCAGGAGAACAGGAAGCGGGCATGAAAACTTCTTGATGGGAAAAGCGAAGATGTTCTACACGTACGTCAGGAACGAGAGGACGGCCAGAGTGAGGGTAGGGCTCATCACAGATTGTGGAGGGACTTTACGTCATGAGTTGGAAGAGGTAGGGGAGGTTCTGAATGAACGCTTTGCTTCAGTATTCACTGCTTAGAGGGGCATTGACGTTTATGGGGAGAGTGTGAAACTGGCTGATATGCTCGAACAGGAGGGTATGACGAAAAAAATGAGAAACACAAGGATAGATAATTCTCCTTGGCCAAAAAGAATATAAGCAACGATGCTACAGGAAACGAGGGAAGAGATTGCTGCGCCTTTAGCAATGATCTTTGCATCCTCACTGCCCAGTGCAGTCAGGCCATATGAAAGGAGGTTGGAAAATGTTTTTCCGTTTTTCAAGCAATGGAATAAGGATAATCTTGGAAATTATAGACTAATCAGTCTTACGACAGTGGTG
>NW_025162879.1:0-1585 GCF_004010195.1 Chiloscyllium plagiosum
AAAACTAATCAACTGATCAATGTGTTTAGAAAGAAAGGAGGAGTACATGCCCCCATCTACATCAATGGAACTGAAGTTGAAAGGGTGGAGAGCACTGCGTTTCTCGCAGTGACGATAACCGACATCCTGTCCTGGACTTCCCATGTAGATGTGACAATCGAGATGGCACAGCAACACCTCTGCTTTCTCCGGCAGTTCAGCGCATTTGGCATGTCCACAAGGACCCTCATAAATGTCTGCAAATGCACCACTGACAGCAAACCATCCGGATGCATAATGGCCTGGTGTGGCAACAAGAGAAATGACAGAAGGTTATGTGCACAGCCCATGCCATCACGAAAACCAACATCCCATCCATTGCCTCAATTTATACGGCTCACTGCTGAGGAAAGGGTGACAACCTTATCAAAGATCCATCGCATCCTGGATCTACTGCAATCTCTTACATCAGGTAGATAATACAGAAGCTTGAACACACATCCAGTGGCTCATGAACAGCATCTTCCCAGCCATTATTAAACTGATGAATAAACTCTCTAACTTCAAATAATGCTGATCTTGCTCACGTTGATCTTTCCAATGACATGTTCTTTGTGTTGTAGCCTGTATGCTTCAGTCTGTTTTTCCTTTACTCTCTGATTGGTATATCGTTGCTTATTGTAGGAATGAGATTCCCCAACTAGGGATAAAGACTTTGGAGGCAGACGGGGTAGGCACGGAGTGGACTTTAATTCAAACAGAAACTGGTTAATGCAGGGAAAGGATCTTCCTCGAATCTGGCTTTGACATGGGAATACAATCATTTCCTTAATCCTCAGCTCAGATCAAAAGAGAGACCAATGATACACTTTGATTTTACAGCAAAAACGCAGTATTTTTTATATCTTCTGTGTTGCAAGGATCGTACACAACTTTGTCAGTGTCCCTCCACTCCCCTTCTGCGGAACCGATCTTATAAAACAACTGAGCAATGATGGACACTCTCATGGACTGCCATAGGGTCTTATTTGTTTCGGATGCTTAACGATTTTTGTTATATCTCGGCCTTGGGATCTTTCTATAATGCAATCCGAAGTTAGTGGCTGTGCTCTGTTTCGTCATGACCCTCATTTTTACATGAATTATATTCTCAATTTGGCAGGCTATCTCTTATCAAATTTCATTGTCACATTTTGCATTAAAAAGTTGATTCAGTTACAAAACTCATAATATTAGTTCTATTTCTACTGCAAACCTTGTTTTTGTTAGCTAATTAGACAAGACATGCGAGGTATCTCTGTAAGGTTTTAAAATTACGTTGAAATCTGTGTCCATGATTATTACGAAATCTTCAATTAGAACTTATAACTATTGTAAATAGTTTCAAAGACACAGCTCGCTTCTTAAAGATAACTTGAGTTGCTGTTTTTGTGGCTGAACACATCCTTAATGAGATCAGAATAAGTTAACTTTTATGGTGATTCTTCAAAGTTTTTGTGCTACAATTTAATTATTTCATTTGTGTTTTGTAACAAATCATCATTTTTTTTAAAAAAGAACCTTCTTTATCACAATGTTGGCATGTTTCAGAATCTTGCGAATCAGA
>NW_025162880.1:0-1585 GCF_004010195.1 Chiloscyllium plagiosum
TGGAAGAGGTCACCGACAGTGGGATCGAGCTGCGCTTCCACAGCACCAACCTGTTCACTGAAGCTCAGTTTGGGCTCTCATCCCTTGGACTCATTGAAGCCTTGGTTTAACGATGTACAAGAGACCACGCAGCTGAATTCTAGAGGTGAACCAACAGTGACTGCACTTAGCATCATCATAACTGCATGTGACCAAGTGTTGTATCCAGGATTAACGGCAAAACTGGAGCAAATAGGAATTGTCTGCACTGGCTGAAGTTATACCTGATACAAAGGAAGGTGGCTGGGATTGGAGGAGAGCAGCTATCTCAGCTCTGCAGCAGTTCCGCCATGGGAGGGGTTTCTGGGTAAGACTGTAGATCAGAAATGGAATAGTAATGCACCATACTCCTATGGGATGATAGGGCTGCTCTCTCGTTAGACAGAAACGACTGGCGGTAATTTAACTGGACAGTTATCATGCTTCAAGTGAGGGAGAGGTTGAGTAGGACAGCCCTTTTCAGTCACTTCAGTCAGTGCAGAATTGATCCCACACTGTTAGTATTAATCTGCTTTACAAACTAGCCATCCAACTGATTGAGCTAACCAAGTCCTCGCTCAGCTCCTTGGGTTAGATAGTGTAATATTATTCCGTTCAGATATGTTGTCAGAAACCTCTGGAGCAGGTGGAACTAGAAGCCAGCTTCCTAGCTCAGAGAGAGGGACAGCATCAGTGAAAGATAAGAATGCTCTCTGCCCTAGGCCTTCAGCTGCTTCATAAATGACTGTAAAATCACAATTGGGGATGTTTGCCAATGATTGGACAATGTTCAACACCTTCGTGATTGACTCAGATACTGAAGCAGTCCTTGTCCAAATGCAACCAGGACCTGGAATTATGCAGGTGTGTGCTTCACAGTGACAATACCATTTCCATTACACATGTGCCAGACAACGATTACTTCTATCAATGGAAAATTGAACCACATCCCCTAACGTTTAATGCCACCACCATAACTGTACACACACCAAGCAATATCGCGGGGATTACCGTTAACCTGAACTGGGCTGACCATATGTTTTTATTACCCATTCCTGTGAAGGGCTTATGCTAAAACATCGACTCTCCTCTTCCTCAGATGCTGCCTGACCTGTTTTGCTTTTCAAGCGCCACCTTTTGGCGCATTTAAATTCACTGGCTACAAGAATATGTCAAGGGCTATAAATTCTCACCTTAAAATTTCCGAAAGCCTGTCCCCTATTGCCAAGACACATGTTGAATGTGTGTGTGTGATTAAATACTTCCATTTGCCTGCGTGAGTGCAGCTTCACCCCTCTTCCATTAACACTCAGTAGCAGCAATACCTTCCATCTACACGGTGCTCTGCAGAAATTTACCAAGGCTCCTTACAACTTACCTCTGAACCCCGACCATCAAGAAGGGCAAGGGAAGCAGATACACGGGACCCCCACCATGTTCGCGTTCTGTTCCAAGCCATTGACCATCCTGATTGGGAAGTATATTGCCGATCCTTCAGTGTCACTGTTTCAAGTTCCCTATCTATCAATAAATTCCGTCCCAATCACATTTCATGAATAAATTAACA
>NW_025162881.1:0-1585 GCF_004010195.1 Chiloscyllium plagiosum
GAGAGAGAGAGAGAGAGAGCGGGGGGTCCTTTGGAGAGAGGTGACAGAGCGGGGAGCAGCGAGCCTGTCTCGGAGATGCGCAGGTCTCGGAGTAACGGCTGCAGAGTCGGTCGGAGGACTGCCGCAGGGAGTCACCGAATGGCCTTCAGCCAGATCCAGGTCCAGGCCCACAAACGGCAACGCTGTCCTCCATCCCGGCCTGCTCCAAGCCGGGTGGCACGGGGATCGGCTCAGCGTGTGCGGCAAACCACTGCGCACGAGTACGAGGTAAAGCCTAGACTGAGACCTCTGCACTTGGTTCATCGATATATACACAGGATCTTCCATTTGGTTCATCTATATATACACTGACTCCTCCACATAGTTCATCGAAATATAGACAGGCTTCTCCACTTGGTCCATTTATATATATACAGGCTGGTCCATTTGGTTCATCTGTAGATACACAGGCTCTTCCATTTAGTTTACATAGAAATACAGAGATTCCTCCATTTGGTTAATCTATATATACACTGGTTCATCCATTTTATTTATCAATACACAGACTCCCCCATGTAGTTTATCTATATATACACAGACCCCTCCATGAAGTTTATCTATATATACACAGACCCCTCCATGTAGTTTATCTATATACACACAGACCTCTCCATGTAGTTTATCTATATACACACAGACTCCACCATGTAGTTTATCTATATATACGCAGACCCCTCCATGTAGTTTATCTATATACACACAGACCCCTCTATGTAGTTTATCTATATACACACAGACCTCTCCATGTAGTTTATCTATATATACACAGACCCCTCCATGTAGTTTATCTATATACACACAGACCTCTCCATGTAGTTTATCTATATATACACAGATCCCTCCATGTAGTTTATCTATATATATACAGACTCCTCCATGTAGTTTATCTATATATACACAGATCCCTCCATGTAGTTTATCTGTATATACACAGACCCCTCCATGTAGTTTATCTATATACACACAGACCCCTCCATGTAGTTTATATATACACAGACTCCTCCATGTAGTTTATCTATATATACACAGACTTCTCCATGTAGTTTATCTATATATACACAGACCCCTCCATGTAGTTTATCTGTATACACACAGACCCCTCCATGTAGTTTATATATACACAGACCCCTCCATGTAGTTTATCTATATACACACAGAACTCTCCATGTAGTTTATCAATACATACACAGACCCCTCCATGTAGTTTATCTATATACACACAGACCCCTCCATGTAGTTTATCTATAAATACACAGACCTCTCCATGTAGTTTATCTGTATACATACAGACCCCTCCATGTAGTTTATCTATATATACACAGACCCCTCCATGTAGTTTATCTGTATATAACCAGATTCCACCATGCAGTTTATCTATATATACACAGACCCCTCCATGTAGTTTATCTATATATACACAGACCCCTCCATGTAATTTATCTATATACACACAGACCCCTCCATGTAGTTTATCTATATACACACAGACTCCTCCATGTAGTTTATCTATATACACACAGTCTCCTCCATGTAGTTTATCTATATA
>NW_025162882.1:0-1585 GCF_004010195.1 Chiloscyllium plagiosum
TCAGAGAGTGTCACAGAGCATCTCAAAGTGTCATAGAGAGTCAGAGAGTGTTACAGTGTGTCTAAGAGAGTTTCAGAGAGAGTCAGAGAGTGTTGCAGTGTGTATTAGTGAGTGTCACACTGTGTCTTAGAGCGTCAGGTAGAGTCAGAAAGTGTCACAGTCGGTCTCAGAGAATCACAGTGTGTCACCGTCTGTCAGAGAGTGTCACAGAGTGTTTCAGATGTGCTAGTAAGTGTCACAGTATGTCACAGAGAGTGTCACAGTGTGTCTCAGAGAGTGTCACAGTGTGTCTCAGAGAGTGTCACAGTATATTGGAGAGTGTCAGAGAGTGTCACAGTGTGTCTCTGCCTGTGTCAGAGAGAGTCACAGTCTGTTTCAGAGAGTGTCAGAGAGTGTCACAATGTTTCACAGTCTGTCAGAGAGTGTCACAGTGTGTTTCAGAGAATGTCAGAAAGTGTCACACTGTGTCTCAGAAAGTGTCACAGTCTGTCAGGGTCTCTCAGAGAGTGTTTCAGTGTGTCACAGTCTGTCAGAGAGTGTCACAGTGCGTCTCAGAGAGAGTCAGAGAGTGTCACAGTGTGTCACAGTGTGTTTCAGAGAGTCGGAGAGAGTCAGAAAGTGTTAGATTGTGTCTCAGTGAGTGACACAGTGTGTCTCATAGAGTCAGAGAGAGAGTCAGAAAGTGTCACAATCTGTCTTTGAGAGTGTCTCAATGTGACACAGTCTGTCAGAGAGTGTCACAGTATGCCTCAGAGATTGGCAGAGAGTGTTACAGTGTATCTATGAGAAGATGACAGTGTTTCTCAGAGAGTCGGAGAGAGTCAGAAAGAGTCACAGTTTGTCTCAGAGAGTGTCACATTGTGACACAATCTGTCAGAGAATGTTACATTGTATTTCAGAGTGCGTCAGAGAGAGTCAGAAAGTGTCACAGTGTGTCATACTGTGTCTCAGAGGGTGTCAGAGAGTGTCAGCATTTGGCTGAGAGAGGGTCACAGTCTGTCAGAGAGTGTCAAAGTGTTTCTCAGAGAGTGTCAGAGAGCGTTACAGTGTATCACAGTGTGTCAGAGAGAGTCACACTGTGTCTCAGAGCGAGTCAGAGAGTGACATAGTGTGTCTCAGAGTGTGAGAGAGCGTCAAAAAATGTCACAGTGTGTCTCAGAGAGTCAGAGAGAGTAACAGCAAGTGTCACAGTGTGTCTCAGAGGGTGTCACGGTGTCTCAGAAAATGTCACCATCTGTCAGAGAGTGTCACAGTGTGTCAGAGAGAGTCTCACTGTGTCCCAGGGAGTGTCGCAGTCTGTCAGAGTGTGTCTCAGAGAGGGACAGAGAGTGACATAGTGTATTCCAGTGTGGAAGATAGAGTCACAGAGTGTCACAGTGTGTCTCAGCGAGTGTCACAGTGTGTCTCAGACAGAATCAGAGAATGCCACAGAGAGTTTCAGAGAGAGTCAGAGAGTGTCACCGTGTGTGTCAGGGATTCAGGGAGAGACTTAAAGTATCACAATCTGTCAGCGAGTGTCACAGTGTGTCTCAGAGATTGTCAAATAGGATAATAGAGTGTCACAGTGCATCTCAAAGTGTCAGAG
>NW_025162883.1:0-1585 GCF_004010195.1 Chiloscyllium plagiosum
TTTTCCCTTATTATTTTGTATTATTATATTTAATTATTATTTGTCGAGGTTGTAATTTTAATTTTATAGTTATATATGTTTATACATGATATTAACACTACCAAATATATCCAGGTGTTGGTGTCGGTGGGGGGGGGGGGGGAGGTAGGGTGTTCACTGTTAACTCTAGCTTTGTATTATATCTGAATTCTCCTCATTCTATTGAGGAGTGCCTGGGTCAAGGGTGGGGCATTGGTTAGGAGAGGATACGATGGATCTTTGGAAAGGAAGTGACACCCCCTGGGAACAAGGGGGAAAATCTCCATTTAAATACGTGTTTTTTTATTATTTAGAAATAGTTTTTTATTATACTGTTATGAGTGTATTAGAGGGCCTTTATTTTTGTGAATTTTATATGCTCTATGCTCGGGATGTTCTGGATAGGATTTCCCCTCCCGAGGGGTCTCAGATTTGCCCAGATGATTATGGTTGATCAGTCGGTTAAGTGGTGCACCTGGAATGTCAAGGGGAGTAATTCGCCAGTCAAAAGGAAGAAAATATTATCAAATCTTAAGAAGGAAAGAGTTGATATAGCTCTCCTACAGGAGACACACCTGTTGGATAAAGAACACTTGAAATTACGACATGGTGGATTTGATCAGGCCATTTTTTCTTCTTTTAGCTCAAAAAGTAGGGGAGTTGTTATTTTTGTTCGGAAGAATTTCCCTTTCAAAATCCTAAATCAGATAAAAGACGAATCTGGACAATATATTTTGATTAAAGCCCTTATAAATGGAGAGGAATATGGGATTTTAAATTTGTACTGCCCCCGGCACACCCCTTTAAATTTATAACGGAAGCCTTTTCAAAATTGATGGCTTTTGGTGCCCGGCATACAATTATAGGGAGAGACTTTAATTGTATTATGGATCCAGAAATAGATAGGATTTCCAAGAGTACTGCAGGAGTATCTCCCAGATCTAGACAATTGGTGGATCTGAATAAAGAATTAGGATTAGTAGATGTATGGAGATGTCTTCATCCACAGGGCAGAGATTTTTCTTTTTACTCCAATCCACATAAATGTCATACCAGAATTGATAGGTTTTTTGCCCCCTCAATTTTTTTAAATTCCATACCATCCTGTAAAATAGGTAGTATAGCAATTTCCAACCACGCAGCTGTATATATGGAAACCAAGGCGAGGAACAACGGGACATCCCCTCGGCATTGGCATATGGACCCCTTCCTAATGAAAGATAGTAAATTTGTAAAGTACTTCTCTCAAGAATTTAAAACTTTTTTAGAAATTAATTTAGGTACGGCTAGCAACCCGTCAATGATGTGGGAGACCATCAAAGCTTACACGCGAGGTTTGATCATCTCCTACTCAGCGACTCAGAAAAAATTAAAGGGAGAACAACAGCGTCTGCTTGAAGCTCGCTTAAAAGCAGCTGAAACAGCATATGCTGATAGACCTTCTATTATTAAATAGCAAAGGATTATGGCCCTTAGGACAGCTCTAACACTACACTTACCCAAATGGCTAAGAGGGAAATATTATTTGCAAAACAAAGGTTATATGAATTTGGCGACAAACCGGGTA
>NW_025162884.1:0-1585 GCF_004010195.1 Chiloscyllium plagiosum
ACCCAGGGACAGCTGTTTTATATATTACACACAAGTACTGCTGTTTTCTATATTAGCACAGGGATTGCTGTTCTCTATATTAGATATGGAAACTGCTGTTCTCTCTACTAGACATACGAACTGCTGTTCTCTATTTTATACACAGGCACTGCTGTTCTCTATATTAGTCATGGGAACTGCTGTTCTCTATATTACAACTGTTCTCTATATTAGACACAGGGACTGCTGTTCTCTATATTAGACATGGGAACTACTGTTCTCTATATTATACACAGGGACAGCTGTTCTGTATATTAGACACAGGGACTGTTGTTCTCTATATTATACACAGGAATTACAGTTCTCCATATTTGGCATAGTAACTGCTGATTTCCATATTATACATAGGGACTGCTGTTCTCTATATTATACACTGGGACTGCTGTTCTCTATGCTCGACATGGGAAGTGTTGTTCTTTATCTTATCCACAGGGACTGCTGTTCTCTATATTATACACAGTGACAGCTGTTCTCTATATTAGACTAGGGAACTGATGTTCTCCATATTAGACACATAGACTGCTGTTCTCTATATTATGCACAGGGACAGCTGTTCTCTATCTTAGACATGGGAACTGCTATTCTGTACATTATACACAGCGACTGCTGTCCTCTATATTAGACATAGGAACGGTTGTTCTCTATATTATACAGAAGGACAACTGTTCTCTATATTAGACACAGGGACTGCTGTTCTCTATATTATACACAGGGACTGCTGTTCTTTATACTAGACATGGGAACTGCTGTTCTCCATATGAGACATGAGAACTGCTGTTCTCGATATTATACACAGGGGCTGCTGTTCTCTATATTAGACATGGGAACTGCTGTTCTGTGTATTTTACACAGGGACTGTTGTTCTCTATGTTAGACATGGGAACTGCTGTTCTCTATATTAGACATGCGAACTGCTGTTCTCTATAGTATACACAGGGACAGCTGTTCTCTATATTACACACAGGGACTGCTGTTCTCTATATTATACACAGGGTCTGCTGTTCTCTATATTAGACATGGGAACTGCTGTTCTGTGTATTAGACATGGGAATTGCTGTTCTTTATAGTATACACAGGGACTGCTGTTCTCTATATTAGTAATGGGAACTGCTGTTCTCGAAATTATGCACAGGGACTGCTTTTCTCTATGTTAGACATGGGATCTGCTGTTCTCTATATTATACACAGGAACTGTTGTTCTCTATATCAGACATGGGAAATGCTGTTCTCTATGTTATACACTGGGAGTGCTGTTCTCTATATTAGACATGGGAACTGCTGTACTCTATATTATACACATGGACAGCTGTTATCTATATTAGACATGGGAACTGCTGTTCCCTGTATTATACACAGGAACTGCTGTTCTCTATATTAGACATGGGAACTGCTGTTCTCTATATTATGCACAGGGACAGCTGATCTCTATATGAGACACAGGGTCTGCTGTTCTCTATATTATACACAGGATCTGCTGTTTTCTATTTTATACATAGGGTCTGCTGTTCTCTATATTATACACAGGATCTGCTGTTTTCTATTTTAT